>NC_143034.1:57343870-57403870 GCF_057628025.1 Oncorhynchus mykiss
CGTGTGTATGTGTGTGTGTGAGTGTGTGAGTGTGTGAGTGTGTGTGTGTGTGTGTGTGTGAGTGTGTGTGAGTGCGTGTGTATGTATGTGTGTGTGTGTGTGTGTGTGAGTGTGTGAGTGTGTGAGTGTGTGTGTGTGTGTGTGAGTGTGTGAGTGTGTGTGTGTGTGTGTGTGTGTGTGTGTGTGTGTGAGTGTGTGAGTGTGTGAGTGTGTGTGTGTGTGTGTGTGTGTGTGTGTGTGTGTGTGAGTGTGTGTGTGTGTGTGTGTGTGTGAGTGTGTGTGAGTGCGTGTGTGTGTGTGAGTGTGTGAGTGTGTGTGTGTGTGTGTGTGTGTGTGTGTGTGTGTGTGTGTGTGTGTGTGTGAGTGTGTGTGAGTGCGTGTGTGTGTGTGTGTGTGTGTGAGTGTGTGTGTGTGTGTGTGTGTGTGTGTGTGTGTGTGTGTGTGTGTGTGAGAGTGCATGTGTGTGCATGTGGGGCTGTTCAGATGGTCCTGTTAACTACACTCCAGAGTGAGTTTTTACTGTAGCCGACAGAGCTGGCAGACCCCACTGTCACAGCAAATGGTGCTGTTGGGAAAACAAACACTTGTAATGAGACTCTATCTGTCAAATGAGACCATCAGAAACTGCTCCAAGCTAAGAAAAAAAATGGAAGGTGGTGATGTCACCGGCTAACTTGTGTGGGAGTAATGATGTTGACAAGGTCAAAGGGAGACTGCTGAACATTGGATCATTGGTAAAAAAAAATATATTTATAGTTATGCAATCCAAATATTTATTTTTAAACAGAAAAACATTATTAAAGCCATCGCATTTTAACCTAAACAAACTTTTTGTAAGTTACACTCAATGTTATTTCAGAATGAATCTGCCCCAACTTTTATCTTACCTGTGAACTGTAGCTTTAGCAGTGACAGAGTGAGTTGGGGGTTAATCTGAAGGCTGATGATGGAATATGTTCTCTACAGGAAATGATGTAAACCTGGTGTCCAGGTATGGCTGACACTCGATTATTCATGTCTATGGAGGGATAATGTATGTGTTCTGACTCTGAAGCTCAGCCACAGCCTTAGCCAAAATGCTGACAACGCATCTGATTTTCCTGAAGATGAAAGACAATGCTACGGTAATCTCCAGATCAGGTCGAATCAGGGAGTTTGTCAAAATGAAGGTGCTACATACTGATGTAGCTGGGGATAAGGCTCTGCTAAATCACAGAGGAAGATGATGCAACACTTCCTGTCCAGCCCATCATGTTTAACCCCTTCTGTCCCACTCCTTTCTGTGTGTGTGTGTGTGTGTGTGTGTGTGTGTGTGTGTGTGTGTGTGTGTGTGTGTGTGTGTGTGTGTGTGTGTGTGTGTGTGTGTGTGTGTGTGTATGCTCATTGCCTGTGTGCAGTAAGGAACAGTATGAATTTTTAATGGCGAGCAGCGTGGCTTTTCTTTGCTCTCTCAGATCGTTTTCCAGGACAGGAGTCTCTCATGAGTTCACAACAGCATGCACATGGACTGCTCCTGTGCCATAACACACACACATATTCACAACCAGGGTCAGGAAGGAATTATTCTCTATCCCAGCTAGTGTGCACCGCTACTCTTACTGACACGCATACCTGACAAACACATGCATACAGAGAGGGAGAAATACAGCAGCCTGTGTTTGAACCAGCCTAAAGGTAACCACCATACCCCAGACCTGCTGGTCTCATGGTGCTGTAACCACCATACCCCAGACCTGCTGCTCTCATGTTGCTGTAACCACCATACCCCAGACCTGCTGGTCTCATGGTGCTGTAACCACCATACCCCAGACCTGCTGCTCTCATGTTGCTGTAACCACCATACCCCAGACCTGCTGGTCTCATGGTGCTGTAACCACCATACCCCAGACCTGCTGCTCTCATGTTGCTGTAACCACCATACCCCAGACCTGCTGGTCTCATGGTGCTGTAATCACCATACCCCAGACCTGCTGGTCTCATGGTGCTGTAACCACCATACCCCAGACCTGCTGGTCTCATGTTGCTGTAACCACCATACCCCAGACCTGCTGGTCTCATGGTGCTGTAATCACCATACCCCAGACCTGCTGGTCTCATGTTGCTGTAACCACCATACCCCAGACCTGCTGGTCTCATGGTGCTGTAATCACCATACCCCAGACCTGCTGGTCTCATGGTGCTGTAATCACCATACCCCAGACCTGCTGGTCTCATGGTGCTGTAACCACCATACCCCAGACCTGCTGGTCTCATGGTGCTGTAACCACCATACCCCAGACCTGCTGGTCTCATGGTGCTGTAACCACCTGTTGAATTTATTATGGATTTATTATGGATAAATGAATAAACAATATCCCCATTTTAAATAGAATTGTATCTAGGTAAACTTATACTCTGTATGTTTAATAGACAATATGAGTTCATAAGAAGGAATTGTGTGACACGGACAAGGAGTAATAAAATGTTAAAGAACACCATTCCAACTGGGCAGGAACAAATGGGTTGTGGACTGTGTAAACACATAAGGTCGTTAGCCTATGGTTGACCCAACCTGAAACTTAGCTCTGGGGTTTTTAGATTAGGCAGTGAGTGCATTCCTAGGGTTTCTGTTAATTACAACTGTCAGTTCAGTGGTGATCGATAATGTTGAGGGGTCAAAAGTTATCTGGGAGTGTGTTAGTAAGTTAGAATTAACTTACCTTACTTTACCTGTCGAGAGGAGGGGGTTCAGTTAAGGCAGTGAAATGACGTCATCATCTGTATTTAAACTGATGCATGTGTTTGAGTGGTAGCGCGCTCCGAGAATAAATTCTATTACCTATTATTTAAAGACTGGTCTGCGTCTATTTTATGCAAACAAGAAATCTTACAAATTCTCATAAAATATATGAAGGGCTTTCAATTGATGAAAGCACATTGGCTTAATTAAATTATACTAACACCACCATACCCCAGACTTGCTGGTCTCATGGTGCTGTAACCACCATACCCCAGACTTGCTGGTTCCATGGGGTTGCACAAGTCAAAAATGAACATATTGTATCAAAATGAAGCTAAGTTGCGATGATGGGCTGTAAGGAGCCTGGCTTTTATATTTTGTTTCCCCTCAGTACGCCTCATACCACCTGTTGGAGAGCTCCGCGGCAGATGGCAGACAAAGGCTCAGAACACAACACTGTATTACTGTCGGCCTCAGTGTCTGCTACTGACAATGTCAGTATCACTTATACAATTGACTGAATATCTCACTGGCTCACTATATCTGTGTAGGAATGTCATCCTACGGCAACGCTGTAGCCAAGTTAGCCATTGTCATATGTGTCTACAGTGGAAAGGTGAGACTCTCACAAACACATACATGTTGGTTGTTTTGCTCTAGGACGCCCACAGGCCTCACAAGACTTGTCTGGTTGGAAACAGTATACTGTATATGGAGACGGTTTGCTGCCAAAAATAAGGGGTTAAATACATGTAAAAAAAAAAAATACAAAAATGATGGTCATTATATTTCTTTTATCTCTCAGATAAGACAGACACTTCAGAACAAACTGCCTTTAGATTTTTTGGGGGGGATTATCTGTTGTTCCATGGAGTAAATCTGTTATTCAATGCATTTGTATGGGCTAATATCAGCAAGGATCTTAATTAAGGCTACTATTGTTGAACTGGACACCAAAATCGAGAGCATCATTCGAACGGTCGCTTCGCATGGCCAGAGTATTGTGGACCTTGAGAAAGCTTCTGAATTCAAAGCTGGTCGGATCGACGAGTTAGAGAAGCTATGCACGTCATTGCAGGATAGTGTGCAGAGGCTTTCTGTGAAAGTGGTGGACCTGGAGGGCCGATCCAGACGTAATAACCTTTGCGTTGTTGGTCTGGCAGAGGGGGTAGAGGCGGGCTCTCGCCCCACCGACTTCTTCGCCAAGCTATTGAAGGATGCAATGGGATCGGATCTTTTGGCTTCGGATCCCCACCGTGCACATCGCTCCCTTGTCCCAGTGCCTGGACCGGGCCAACGTCCTCGCCCAGTAATCATCTGTTGTCACAGTTTCAAGACCAAGGATCTTATCCTGCGGGAAGCTCGAATGAGGGGCAACCTGTCACATAAAGGGCATCCATTCCGTGTCTATGAGGATTATGCGCCCGATGTGGCAAAGCATCGCGCCGACTACAGAGATGTCATGACCAAACTCTACAAACTCCATCTTCGCCCAGCCTTACTCTTCCCTGCAAGACTAAGAATTACCCCGCCTTCCGGTGAGAAGATTTGTTTCTCCTCAGTTATGGACACAGATAAGTTTATCCGGGAATATACGCCAATCCCCCATACAGGTTAGAGTGCCTTGTCTTGTGTGTTCGGGTCTGCTCATGGACTCAAATCCATACTATACCATAATGGGTGAAACCGTATTAAGCGGGCTCAGCAAGTGCTACCGATCATGTAAGACGCTGAGCCGACCAATGGATGGCGGTCAGAGCTCTAATTTAAGGTTAAATTCACTTTCATTCCGGCTGTGTTCAGAGCGATGCCTATTTGGGAGGCCTTCCAGGTTTGATCATTGACACTTTCGAATGGATATACTTATATTCCCCCATTTTTATTTTGTTTCGTTATTTATTTTTCAATTCTTACATTATTCTTATTACCATACCATTTATTTATTGCTTGCAGGGGACTGGGGGTGATGGTTGGGAAGGGGCAGACGCCTGGTTAGCAAGTTGATGTTTTGTGCCGTTCTGCCTTTGTCTAGCCGTAGGCCGCTCTCCTGACTAGATTCCCACCAGCCCTCTCTAGTGCTTATGTCTGTGTAGGTGTGCGTACATACAATTACTATTTGTACTTTATTACTATTTTCTCTTAGCATTTTAGTATTATGTATGTGTATATTTTAAATCAGGTTAGCTTGTTATTAATAATCACCAGAATAATTTTGCACGCCCAATTTTTCAGTTTTTGATTTGTTAAAAAAGTTTGAAATATCCAATAAATGTCGTTCCACTTCATGATTGTGTCCCACTTGTTGTTGATTCTTCACAAAAAAATACAGTTTTATATCTTTATGTTTGAAGCCTGAAATGTGGCAAAAGGTCGCAAAGTTCAAGGGACCGAATACTTTCGCAAGGCACTGTATTTTGTTTAATTTAGCAAAATCCTTGTTCCGATCTCCTGACCCACAATATGTAAAGGTACGGCTGACTATGCCGGTTGCGGATGGTTTATATTTAGACCGGCATTGTTTAGCAATGTAATCTTGTGAGGCTATCTCTTCCTTATCTCAGGGATTGACCCAGGATGACGCTTAAGTGCGCAATATGTTAAAGTTGCAACTTATTATGTTTAGGTTTATTAGATGCTAATTGAACACTTTATTCGCGGGAGCCTCCTCAGTTCATATGTTAGTAGAAGTTCTAGGAGAGTGAGAGGTGAACGTATAGTTGGGATTTTATTTTTGTTTTACTTCTTGTTCGAGGTCGCGGTGTACTTTTTTGGCATCGGCCACACCTCTAGTGGTGTGGGGGCTGTGCTTTGGCAAAGTGGGTGGGGTTATATCCTTCCTGTTTGGCCCTGTCCGGGGGTGTCCTCGGATGGGGCCACAGTGTCTCCTGACCCCTCCTGTCTCAGCCTCCAGTATTTATGCTGCAGTAGTTTATGTGTCGGGGGGCTAGGGTCAGTTTGTTATATCTGGAGTACTTCTCCTGTCCAATTCGGTGTCCTGTGTGAATTTAAGTGTGCTCTCTCTAATTCTCTCTTTCTCTCTCTCGGAGGACCTGAGCCCTAGGACCATGCCTCAGGACTACCTGACATGATGACTCCTTGCTGTCCCCAGTCCACCTGGCCGTGCTGCTGCTCCAGTTTCAACTGTTCTGCCTTATTATTATTGGACCATGCTGGTCATTTATGAACATTTGAACATCTTGGCCATGTTCTGTTATAATCTCCACCCGGCACAATCAGAAGAGGACTGGCCACCCCACATAGCCTGGTTCCTCTCTAGGTTTCTTCCTAGGTTTTGGCCTTTCTAGGGAGTTTTTCCTAGCCACCGTGCTTCTACACCTGCATTGCTTGCTGTTTGGGGTTTTAGACTGGGTTTCTGTACAGCACTTTGAGATATCAGCTGATGTACGAAGGGCTATATAAATACATTTGATTTGATTTGATTTGACAATGTGTTTATTATTTTTGGGGAAATTATGGGAACAGGGTGGGAATTAAAGGTGCTTGCAGGGGGTGAGGGGTTGGATGGATACTGCTCGGGTGTAGGTGCTACATATGTTGATCGTGATGGTTTGGTGCGCTTTCTTACCTTTTTATCGAGTTACATGTTATGCAGGCCACCATAGGAACTACAAACAAGAGGAGGGCGGGGCTTACATTCACTTCCTGGAATGTCAAGTGTTTAAACCAACCAATTAAGAGAGCAAGGTCCTAGCCCACTTGAAATCACTCTCGTCTGATATTATATTTTTGCAAGAAACCCATCTGAAAAATAACTCTCATAGCAAACTTAATTATAGGTGGGTGGAGCAAGTGTATCACTCTAACTTCTCTTCCAAAACGAGAGGCACAGCGATTCTGGTACGGAAAGGAATTCCCTTTCTACATAACACCACTATTGCGGATAAAGAGGGTCGCTATGTGATCGTAATAGGAGAAATCCACTCTACTTCAGTAACTCTACTAAATATCTATGGGCCAAACATTGATAACCCCTCTTTTTTCAAAAGAGTCCTTGCCCTGATTCCAGATATCTCCCATACTAACCTGGTCATTGGAGGGGACCTTAACTGTGTGCTAGACCAATATTTGGATAGATCCTCTACCCGGCGAACCCCTACCTCCTATTCAAGCGAATTCTTGAATACCTACATAAAAAATGTGAACTTATTTGATATATGGAGGATCGCTAACCCTACGGGTAGGGAATACTCATTTTACTCTCATGTTCGAATTGACTACTTTTTGGTTGATGTTAAACTACCTATACCTGTAATGTGAGGTATCATGATATTATAATCTCGGACCACAGTCCACTCACCTTCTCCCTGAGATTGGGTGACATTGTACCAAACGAGAGGGTCTGGAGGTTGAATCTTCAGCTCCTCACAGAACCAACATTCTGTGAACATCTTAAAGACCAAATTACATTTTTCTTTGATACCAACGACAACACAGAGACTTCCCCAGCATTATTGTGGGAAACACTGAATGCTTATCTGAGAGGCTGTATCATCTCCTTTCAGGCTGCCAGGAGTAGGCAAAACAGAGGAAAACTGGAAGAACTGGAGGGACAAATTCATTTACTGGATAGGGAGAATGCTAGCCATCAATCTATGGAGAAACATTTAAAAAATTACCTCTTTAAAATTTGAATATAATCAGATTCTCTCAGCTAAAATTGCAAAAAAAGCAAAAATATTTTGAGTTTTGTGACAAACCACACAAATTACGCGCCAGACAACTTCGAAAAAATGTGAGTGACCAAATGATTCACAAAGTTAAATCTGCATCTGGGGAATTACTCTCTTCCCCCAAAGACATCAATGACAGATTCCGTCAGTTTTATGAGACTCTATATACATCTAAAGCAGATCCTAACCCCTTAATTATGCAAAAGTTTTTGGAGGACTTCCTGCCCTGAACCAGGACGATTCTAACTTCCTGAATAAGGAAATATCTCTTGAAGAAATTCGAGAAACAATTAAATCTCTAAAGAGTGGCAAGACCCCGGGCCCAGATGGATACCCTGGTGAATTCTATAAAACATTCAGCAACATACTCTCTCCCTACCTGCACAAAATGTTGGTTCAGGCCAATGAGGATGGAGCTCTCCCTTCTACTTTGGATGAAGCATTCATTACAGTTATAGTTAAGGGTAAAGATCCGGAAGAGGTAGGGTCATATAGACCAATATCTCTCCTTAATACAGACCAAAATATTTTAAAACTCTGGCTAACAGGCTTAGCACTTTAATTGGCAAATTGGTCCATATCCCTAACAGAAACTCATTCTTCAATCTCAGGCGCCTCTTCAACATTATGTATTCTCAGAGGTTACCTAACGTGGACCTTGCCGTTATATCTCTTGACGCCGAAAAGGCCTTTGACCAAGTTGAGTGGCCCTATCTATTTAAGGTCCTACAGAAATGTAATATTGGAGATGGGTTCATAAATTGGATCCAGCTTTTATATAGGAACCCCTGTGCGAGAATACTCACTAACCAATCATTGTCGCCCCGATTTAACCTTTACAGAGGGACAAGGCAGGGTTGTGCGCTGTCGCCTATGCTCTTCGCCCTAATTATCGAACCTCTCGCTCGGGCGATTAGATCTCATGCAGCAATACACGGCTATAATACTAAAGATACTCTAAACAAGATTTCCCTATACGCAGATGACATCCTCCTCTATGTAACAGAACCCCAGGCTAGTATTCCAGCTATTCTTGATGTGATCAATTTGTTTGGTACCTTCTCGGGATACAGAATAAATTGGAACAAGAGTGAATTAATGCCCATACGGTTGCAAAACACCTCCTGGCTAGAACATCTCCCAGTTATCTTCAGAAAAATGTACTTACCTAGGAATTGTAGTTACCAAACAATACTCCTTACTATTTCAAGAGAATTTCCCCTCTCTGATGCAAAAACTCAAGGCAAACATACAATTTTGGAGAACTCTCCCAATTTCTCTGCTCGGAAGAATTAATGCCATTAAAATGGTCTTCCTCCCACCAACTGCTCTACCTATTCCAGAACATCCCAGTATTCATACCTAAATCCTCTCATAAACAACTGGACTCAATTATTCAATCCTTTCATCTGGGACTATAAAACACACAGGATAGGTCAAAAACACCTCTGTAAATCCAAGATGGAAGGAGGATTGTCTCTCCCAAATTGTATATTTTATTACTGGGCCGCTAACCTCCGCGCTGTTACGTTTCTGCTGGATGACGCACTTCCGTCATCCAGCTGGCTTAGTATGGAGCGTGAGGAGTGTCACCCCTTCTCTATTGTGGCTGTTATTTTGTCGCCTGTCAATCTGGAGATGTCAATTCATTGTAACAATCCTATTATACATAGCACAGTCCGAATCTGGAAGCAAATTAAAGTCCACTTTGAGCTTAGACCAATGTCATTCATGCTCCCTGTTGCCAGGAATCCCTCCATTGCCCCCTCTAACCTTGATAACACCTTTGAGCGATGGGGAGAGTTGGGGATAAGTACCATAGGGGATTTATATATAGAAGGGACCTTTGCTTCCTTTGAGTTGCTGAGGGAAACTTATAATCTTCCCAGAAGTATTTTTTTCAGATACCTACAAATTAGAGACTATGTTAGAAAACACCTCCCAACATTTGGGAATGCTAAACCTTCCATGTTTGACGGATGCAAAAAAATATGCCCCACCTCAGACAAACTGATATCGTGTCTATATAATGCTTTTCAATCTGTTAGCACACGTTCTACAGATGCCATTAAGGCAAAATGGGAGGAAGAACTAGGGACTGACATTTCGGGGGCAGACTGGGAAGAGAGCTTGGAGTATATCCACACATGCTTCATTAATTCCAGACATCATCTCATACAATTCAAGGTATTACACAGATTACTCTATTCCAAAACTAAACTGCATAGGATATTTCCTGATACATCCCCTATGTGTGATAAATGTCAGGTTGCACTACTCCACTACTATGTACACTACTACACTGCTTTGCCCTATGCTCTAGCTTGCATGGTTATTGGTGTGGAATTTTTGGGATCCTCTCTGAAGTTTTGGAGACTTCAATAGACCCAGACCCGCTTCTGATAATCCTGGGAGTGTCTGATTCCCTAAACGGATTAACCAACACCCAAAAACAATTAATCTCTTACAGTCTCATTTCGGCAAAACAACTAATCTTGTTGTTTTGGAAAAGGAGGGAAGCGCCCTCTACCAAATTATGGCTCAGTGAATTGGCAAACACTGTACACTTAGAAAGAATTAGATATATTCTGAACAATAAATTATCAACATTTGATCAAATCTGGCAGCCTTTCCTCTCTTACTTGGACCAGTCAGCGCTGTGAATTTGTACTTATTAACGCGTTACTCTCAATTGTAATATCTTAATCTACCTTTGGGCAGCATGTGCTGGTCCTGCCACCCGAGCAGTTGGGAGGGGGAGGGGGGGATAAGGGGGGAATAAGAGGGGGGGACATCTACCCTCTTTCTTTTTACATGTCCTTGTTCTGTATGTCGTGTTTTGTATTTTTTGTTTTGTACCCAAAACTCTGGGTCTTGTTGTTCCTGTCTGCTCTTTTATGTTTAGATAAGAATTGTATACTTGTCTTTTATACCTACACACCATTCTTGTGTGTGTTCAATAAAAAAAATATTTGAAACAAAAATCAAATAGCTAAATGATCCTTAGTATGACCTTCTTAAAACAATTCCATATACAGTGCATTCGGAAAGTGTTCAGATCCCTTGGATTTTTTTCAAATTTTGTTAAGTTACAGCCTTTTTCTAAAATATATATTTTTTAAATTCCTCATCAATCTACACACAATACCCCATAATGACAAAGTGAGATTTTTTTTTTAAACAGAAATACCGGATTTTTATATAAGTATTCAGTCCCTTTTCTATGAGACTTGAAATTGAGCTCAGGTGCATCTTGTTTCCATTGATCATCCTTGAGATGTTCCTACAACTTGATTGGAGTCCACCTGTGGTAATTTCAAATGATTGAACATGATTTGGAAAGGCACACACCTGTCTATATAAGGTCCCAAAGTTGACAGTGCCATGAGGTCAAAGGATGGTCCTTAGAGCTCCGAGACAGGATTGTGTCGAGGCACAGATCTGGGGAAGAGTACCAAAACATTTCTGCAGCATTGAAGGTGCCCAAGAACATAGTGGCCTCCATCATTATTAAATGGAAGAAGTTTGGAACCACCAAGACTCTTCCTAGAGCTGGCCGCCAGCTAAACTGAGCAATCTGGGGATGTGACCAAGAACCCGAAGGTCAGTCTGACAGAGCTCCAGAGTTCCGCTGTGGAGATGGGAGAACCTTTAAGAAGGACAACCATCTCTGCAGCACCGCCAATCAGACCTTTATGGTAGAGTGGCCAGATGGAAGCCACTCCTCAGTAAAAGTCACATGACAACCCGCTTGGAGTTTGCCAAAAGGCACCTAGAGGACTCTCAGACCAAGAGGAACAAGATTCTCTGGTCTGATGAAACCAAGATTGAACTCTTTGGCCTGAATGCCATCCCTACGATGAAGCATGGTGATGGAAGCATCATGCTGTGGGGATGTTTTTCTGCGACAGGGACTGGGAGAGTAATCAGGATCGAGGGAAAGAGAGATCCTCGATGAAAACCTGCTCCAGACTGCTCAGGACCTCAGACTGGGGTGGAGTTTCACCTTCCAACAGGACAACGACCCTAAGCACACAGCCAAGAGAACATAGGAGTGGCTTCAGGACAAGTTTCGGAATGTCCTTGAGTGGCCCAGCCAGAGCCCGGACTTGAACCTGATCCAACATCTCTGGAGAGACCTGAAAATCGCTTTGCAGCAATGCTCCCCATCCAATCTGAAAGAGCTTGAGAGGATCTGCAGAGAAGAATGGGAGGAACTTCCCAAATACAGGTGTGCCAAGCTTGTAGCGTCATACCCACGAAGACTCGAGGCTATAATTGCTGCCAAGGGTGCTTAAACAAAGTACTGAGTAAATGTCTGAATACTTATGTAAATGTGATATTTCTGTTTTTTATATGTTTTTTATTTGCGAACATTTCCAAAAATGGTGTATTATGGTGCATTGTGTGTAGATTGATGAGAGAAAAAACAATTAATTCAATTTTAGAACAAGGCTCTAACGTAACAAAATGTGGAAAAAGTCAAGGGGTCTGAATACTTTCCGAATGCACTGTAGCTTAGTGGATCCCTTAGACAGAGCTTAGACTTTATAGGGTTAACTCTAATTGCTCCAGGGTTGCCGTTGATAATGGCAGACCCTGGCTGTGACCCCACTCTCTGAGGGTGGGGGGGATATGCCAAAAACACATTGGGATATGCCAAAAACACGTGTGAAGTGTGTGAAATAGGAAAAATATAAGCACCCACCAAATTATTATTATTACTATTATAATAAAATGTGCTTCTACTATGTGAAGGGTTTTCATACACAGGGAGTGTTACCCATAGGCCTAATTAAAACATTAATCAAGTTAATTAAGTAAAGATCACATACAGCCTTACCATTGCCCCCCGGGCCAAAGGCTGACCATCGCTAGACTACATTTCTGCTCTAGTGCTAATGCTAACCACACACTGCTAGCTCTAGCCTTTTGCTAGCCTCATTTCCTTATGTTTGTCTGATTTTGGTCAATGTTGGTGCTAGTGCTGTTTGCCCTCTGTGTTTCGAAGATAAGCGGGGTGTAACAAACAGAGACTCTAGAGCTGGAGTCAGAGGCTTGGCCCATCATGTTGTGTGACTTACTGCAGGGCGCCTATCTTTGTTCACAGTACAGAATAATTGCATTGGATCGCAATGCTGCAGTGCTATGCTATCCAGATAGCTAGAGGCTAAAGGCTACCGCATACTAGATTTGGTTTGCTCCTAGCAGAACTCGGCTAGGCGAAGTGAACGTCTGTGCCTCGCATACTCCCTTAAAATACCTTCACTTCAAGAACTAGAAAAAAGTGGCAATGTTACTGTTTGTCCCTTTTGAGACTCTGTAGCATCAACATAGCCAGTATACACTTCCTCAAAAAAGTCAGAATTAATCTAAGATAAACCAAGAAATCTGTAATTCATTTGGACTTTTTTGCTGAGGTCTAACATCTTATTTTTCCTGCAGCCAAAAAGCTAATGGAATCTAATATTTCAAGCCACATTTCATATACCATGCAACTTGTGTCTGAATGGTCAAGTCAAATGTATTTACAGTGCCTTGCGAAAGTATTCGGCCCCCTTGAACTTTGCGACCTTTTGCCACATTTCAGGCTTCAAACATAAAGATATAAAACTGTATTTTTTGTGAAGAATCAACAACAAGTGGGACACAATCATGAAGTGGAACGACATTTATTGGATATTTCAAACTTTTTTAACAAATCAAAAACTGAAAAATTGGGCGTGCAAAATTATTCAGCCCCTTTACTTTCAGTGCAGCAAACTCTCTCCAGAAGTTCAGTGAGGATCTCTGAATGATCCAATGTTGACCTAAATGACTAATGATGATAAATACAATCCACCTGTGTGTAATCAAGTCTCTGTATAAATGCACCTGCACTGTGATAGTCTCAGAGGTCCGTTAAAAGCGCAGAGAGCATCATGAAGAACAAGGAACACACCAGGCAGGTCCGAGATACTGTTGTGAAGAAGTTTAAAGCCAGATTTGGATACAAAAAGATTTCCCAAGCTTTAAACATCCCAAGGAGCACTGTGCAAGCGATAATATTGAAATGGAAGGAGTATCAGACCACTGCAAATCTACTAAGACCTGGCCGTCCCTCTAAACTTTCAGCTCATACAAGGAGAAGACTGATCAGAGATGCAGCCAAGAGGCCCATGATCACTCTGGATGAACTGCAGAGATCTACAGCTGAGGTGGGAGACTCTGTCCATAGGACAACAATCAGTCGTATATTGCACAAATCTGGCCTTTATGGAAGAGTGGCAAGAAGAAAGCCATTTCTTAAAGATATCCATAAAAAGTGTCGTTTAAAGTTTGCCACAAGCCACCTGGGAGACACACCAAACATGTGGAAGAAGGTGCTCTGGTCAGATGAAACCAAAATTGAACTTTTTGGCAACAATGCAAAACGTTATGTTTGGCGTAAAAGCAACACAGCTGAACACACCATCCCCACTGTCAAACATGGTGGTGGCAGCATCATGGTTTGGGCCTGCTTTTCTTCAGCAGGGACAGGGAAGATGGTTAAAATTGATGGGAAGATGGATGGAGCCAAATACAGGACCATTCTGGAAGAAAACCTGATGGAGTCTGCAAAAGACCTGAGACTGGGACGGAGATTTGTCTTCCAACAAGACAATGATCCAAAAGATAAAGCAAAATCTACAATGGAATGGTTCAAAAATAAACATATCCAGGTGTTAGAATGGCCAAGTCAAAGTCCAGACCTGAATCCAATCGAGAATCTGTGGAAAGAACTGAAAACTGCTCTCCATCCAACCTCACTGAGCTCGAGCTGTTTTGCAAGGAGGAATGGGAAAAAATGTCAGTCTCTCGATGTGCAAAACTGATAGAGACATACCCCAAGCGACTTACAGCTGTAATCGCAGCAAAAGGTGGCGCTACAAAGTATTAACTTAAGGGGGCTGAATAATTTTGCATATCCAATTTTTCAGTTTTTGATTTGTTAAAAAAGTTTGAAATATCCAATAAATGTCGTTCCACTTCATGATTGTGTCCCACTTGTTGTTGATTCTTCACAAAAAAATACAGTTTTATATCTTTATGTTTGAAGCCTGAAATGTGGCAAAAGGTCGCAAAGTTCAAGGGGGCCGAATACTTTCGCAAGGCACTGTACATAGCCCTTCTTACATCAGCTGATATCTCAAAGTGCTGTACAGAAACCCAGCCTAAAACCCCAAACAGCAAGCAATGCAGGTGTAGAAGCACAGTGGCTAAATCTGATATATTTGACAGTTATTTGGCATATCTTGTTGCTTGCTAGCAACTCTGTTGACAGTTTTACAAGAACATGTGGTAGCTAACTAGCTTGTTAATTGTTTACTTGGCTCATCGCGCTCTAGCGACTCCTTGTGGCGGGCCAGGAGCCTGCAGGCTGACCCGGTTGTCAGTTGAAAAGTGTTTCCTCCGACACATTGGTGCGGCTGGCTTCCGGGTTAAGTGGGGGGTTGTTAAGAAGCGTGGTTTGCCAGGGGGGGCTTTACTTGACTCATCGAGCTCTAGAGACTTCTTGTGGCGGGCCCGGCGCCTGCAGGCTGACCTAGGTCAGTTGAACGGTGTTTCCTCAGACACATTGATGTGGATAGCTTCCGGGTTAGGCTGGTGGGTGTTAAGAAGCGCGGTTTGGCTGGTCATGTTTCGTAAGACACATGACTCGACCTTCTCCTCCCGTGAGCGTTGGGGAGTTGCAGCGATGAGACAAGATCGAAATTGGGGAGAAAAAGGAGGTACATTTTTTTTATAAATAAATACTGATTTGAGCATTAAGGCCTGCAGTGTGAACAAGGTTTTAGTCATGCTATCTAACTAAGATGTTTGGTGCAGTATTTCTCAAGTGAAAACATTTGCATGAAAACTAGTCATCTCTCGATAAATGACAACAAACACTTCCTTGAAGAATCCCCTATGAGTAGTGCTGTCGACCAATCACTGACGAAGCGGTGTAGACTTCAGTTACCAAACTTCGATTTGCCTCAAGAAAAAAATGTGTGTGCGTGAAAAACTGCCAAACACCAAAACAAACAAAAATATCACAACATTTCGTCATAATATATGCACAAACTGTTTCGACTGGGAAGCTTTACACAAGCACCTTCGCTCGTACCTTTGTATTTTTAGGGGAATTTTGTCATAGAGGAGAATATAACAAGAGAACAGGTCATATGGCTCCTGCTTCCCTCTGCCAAGCTACATTTTGATGAGAAGACAGTGTCATATGGGTTCATAGCAACACTGTCAGCGCAGAAAGAGGAATAGAGACACTGATAGGTGGAATGAAACACTGTATTACAGCCAATTAAGATATTACATTCCCCTGTAAAAGATTCATACTGACTTTTGGGGGATTCGGTTGAAGGCAAAGCGGCAAAAGAAAAGAGAAAGGGGAAAAAAGCAAACCCAAATCCAGCGACATTTACATAGATGTAATAAAACAGGGAAATAGATTAATATCCTCCTCCACCCACCCCGCCATCTTGCCCGCCCTAACCCTCCCTCCCTACTCCCCATCCCTCGCTCCCCCTTCCGCTGCAGCAGGGCAGAAGATGACATGTGGACACTCAGTGAATTGTCAATTGCCAGAGAGAGGAGAAAGGAGAGAGAGAGAGAGAGAGAGAGAGAGAGAGAAAGAGAGGGAGAGAGAGAGAGAGAGAGGAGGTGGTTTGACGCATCCAGGCTGCAACCATTGGCTTTTTTTCCTACATTAAAGATCAGAAAAAAAGAACTGCAGGGAAGCACTACACTGAATACTGGATGTATTCTTCTCTCTCCCTCTCTCTCTCTCTCTCTCTCTCTCTCTCTCCCTGTTCCCTCTCTCTCTCTCTCTCTCTCTCTCTCCCTGTTCCCTCACTCTCTCTCTCTCTCTCTCTCTCTCTCCCTGTTCCCTCTCTCTCTCTCTCTCTCTCCCTGTTCCCTCTCTCTCTCTCTCTCCCTCTCTCCCTCTCGCTCTCTCTCTCTCTCTCTCTCTCTCTCTCTCTCTCTCTCTCTCCCTGTTCCCTCTCTCTCTCTCTCTCTCTCTCTCCCTCTCTGTTCCCTCTCTCTCTCTCTCTGTTCCCTCTCTCTCTCTCTGTTCCCTCTCTCCCTCTCTGTTCTCTCCCTCTCTGTTCACTCTCTCTCTCTCCCTCTCTGTTCTCTCTCTCCCTCTCTGTTCCCTCTCTCTCTCCCTCTCTGTTCCCTCTCGCTCTCCCTCTCTCTCTCTCCCTGTCTGTTCCCTCTCTCTCTCTCCCTCTCTGTTTCCTCTTTCTCTCTCCCCCATCACATATAGACACACCGATTCTCTCTCTCTGTCTCACTCTCTCTGTCCCTCGCTCTCTCTCACACACACAAACACACTCTTTCTCTGTCTTACACACACACATTTTCTCTCATTCTCTCTCAGTCTCTCTCACACATGCTCTCTCTCTCTCTCTCACTCTCTCCCACTCTCTCTCTCTCTCTCTCTCTCTCTCTCGATCACATACTTTCAGCTCAGAAAGAGAAATCAATAGCCACAAATTAATCATTGTGCCTTAGGCAGTCCGTGCGATGGGGGAGGGGATGAGCCAGGGAGAGAGAGTGTGTCGTTTAGAGAGATAGAGAATTTAGGGGTTTTTGGACCACACACACATGCACATGTGAACAAACACACACACCCTTATGTCAGTGAATTTGACCATCAGGGTCCAGACTTGTCAAGGCTAAGTTAATAACAAGGTACAGAAGGTATTTCAAAGAAACTGTCATACCCTGATCTGTTTCACCTGTCTTTGTGCTTGTCTCCACCCCCCTCCAGGTGTCACCCATCTTCCCCATTATACCCAGTGTATTTATACATGTGTTCTCTGTTCGTCTGTTGCTAGTTCGTCTTGTCAAGACTACCAGTGTGTTTTTCCATGCTTCTGGATTTCCTAGTCTCTGTTTTCTTTCTCCCGGTTCCGACCTGTTCTGCCTGCCCTGACACTGAGCCCACCTGCCTGACCATTCAGCCTGCCCTGACACTGAGCCCACCTGCCTGACCATTCAGCCTGCCCTGACACTGAGCCCACCTGCCTGACCATTCAGCCTGCCCTGACCTCGAGCCTGCCTGCATCCCCTGTACCTTTCGGACTCTGACCTGGTTAATGAACTTCTGTCTGTCCTCGACCTGCCTAATGCCTGTCCCTTGTATTTTAATAAATATCAGAGACTCAAACCATCTGCATCATGTGTCTGCATCATGTGTCTGCATCTGGGTCTCACCAAGTGCCGTTATAGAAACATTAGAGGTAGCACACATTTTTGCTATTTGAATTAGCTACTGTATTGAATATAATCTTGCTCATTGCTGAAAACTGTTTAACAATTGAATGTCTATGTAGCTGCCTGAAAGCACGTCTTCACCAAGACTCACCATTAGTTAAATATGTAGAGACGTACCTGAATTCACCTGATAGAATAGCTATTTTAGCATGACTCTATAGTGCTCCATTTTTCCTCCTGCAAAGACTTTGTTATCTACACTGAATAACCTTATCTTCCAAACTGCGCAAGTGTTGCTGAGGAATGCAATTTTATGGAGCAAGGGAATTTTGATGGAATTATTTAAATTCAATGAGACTTCGATTTAAATCTTGATTTTTTTGACGCCAGGGTATTAAGTACTTAGACACACTGGAATGTACTGCGCATAGACAGATACACTTGCCTGCATACAGGTAAGCACATGTCACCGCGTGTGCATGCAACCACACACACACATGATCCTTTGACACTGATCTAAACAGCTGCTGATGTAATACTGTACTTGGTCTTTTTCCAAAGTTCAAACAATAACGAAGCGCCACCCCACTTGTCTTGGTAAACAACTGAGGAATTGGGCTTGAGAAACATAACCACTATCAAGCTGATAGACAGAGCTATGGTTGCAAGACTGACCATCCAGCCATAACATATGTTCTGCAGCCATACAGTCATCAATGAATTCATCAATGAATCTGACATTCACTATAAAGTGTTCACAGAATATCCACACGTTGTTTTCATCAGAAGATAAGACTCATCATTCTGCACCTTTTGATAGCTGTGTTTCCAATTTTGAACGTCATGATTTAGTGACTGCAAAGAAAATCTATTGAACTACTGGGATTTAAAAACGAACGAATGTTTGGACTCAAAAGATAAGTATGGTTGAGTGTGTTTTCAAAACAGACAACATAGTTCCAAAGAATCCCTGTAGGTGATTGAGAAAAAATTATAATTTAACAGTCCAAAACTGTATGTAACAACTGCAGATTGCCCCTTTAATGCTTAAAAAAACCACATAATTTATGTACAATAAAAATAAAACATAATTTATGTACAATATTTAGTGCTTGGGTGACAGGGGAGTAACCTAGAACCATTTGGTTATCACCCTCAGCTACGTCCAAATCCAGGCTTTTCTGAAAGGATTTTGGTCCTATCTTTTTTTCATAACATTTACCCTGCACATAGCCTAGTGACCTGGGGTGCACGTAGCCTAGTGACCTGGGGTTGGTGCTTGAAGCGGTGGTACTGTCTCCACCACCACAGTGTGTATATGTGACAGGGGGTCTCACGTACAGAGAACACCTCTCAAGACAACCCTTGAGAAATCTGCATGAAATTTCCCCAGCTAGACCTGAAGCCGGCGTCCAAAACGGGTGTTCCCCATCTGCCAGTTCTCACTCCACTCAAAACCACAAGTACTTATTTCGCCTGGGGAAATGCTTCGCTTCTCTCTCACTGTGTTGGTGGGAGTGATCTTTTTCCAGACACTTCTGAGAGGGGGAGAAAGAGGGGAAGGGGAGAGGAATGGGGAGTTAGAGAGGCCATTTGAGAGAGGGGGAAGGGGATTTAAGATTAAAAAGAGGGAAAGATTCATATCATATCTGTGCAGAAAGAGGAGAAAGCAGGAAAGAGAGACAGAAAGAGTGGGAGAGAGAAGGCGAGGGAAGAAGACCAACAGATGTATGTGTTTATAATGCCTCATGCTTGTAACATGTATCTATTTGAGTCATATACATACAGTATGTGGATGGAGATATATATATATGAGATATGATTTATGAGAGACATATGAGTGATGTATAGAAGACAACAGGTCTCAACAGTGATTCATTTAGCTTTGTGCTATTCTGAAAACAATGTGGCCTCCTCACACGGGTAGCATACGTGCTTGCATATGTAACAGATGTGAAACGGCTAGCTTAGTTAGCGTGGGCGCTAAATAGCGTTTCAATCAGTGACGTCACTTGCTCTGAGACCTTGAAGTAGTAGTTCCCCTTGCTCTGCAAGGGCCGCGGCTTTTGTGGAGCGATGGGTAACGATGCTTCGAGGGTGACTGTTGATGTGTGCAGAAGGTCCCTAGTTCGCGCCCGGGTATGGGCGAGGGGACGGTCTAAATTTGTACTGTAACATTGATGCTGTTGACCCGGATTACTGGTTGCTGCGGAAAAAGGAGGAAGGTCAAAAGGGGGGTGAGTGTAACGGATGTGAAACGGCTAGCTTAGTTAGCGTGGGCGCTAAATAGCGTTTCAATCAGTGACGTCACTTGCTCTGAGACCTTGAAGTAGTAGTTCCCCTTGCTCTGCAAGGGCCGCGACTTTTGTGGCGCGATGGGTAACGATGCTTCGAGGGTGACTGTTGATGTGTGCAGAAGGTCCCTAGTTCGCGCCCGGGTATGGGCGAGGGGACGGTTTAAATTTGTACTGTTACACATACATGACTGTTTGTGTGTGTTTGTGTGTAATGCATGCATGATGGATAGGGAGTAATTGCTCATGTTGAAGGTATGGCATACAGGCCTTTATTATACACAGTTAACAGTTTTCTTTCACCCTCTCAAGCTGTTGGCAGCCATCCATGTCTTTATGAGATCTCTTCAATACGATGTAATTGATGATGACTTATTAGTGAAGGAGAGAATACCAAACACCACCCCTCACGGACATGAAGGATTCACTGCCTACTCGGTCTAGAATGTTACTTTTGTGATACATTTTCTCATTTCATATTAAACGTGCTGAAGCAAATATTGGCCGATGGTTCTGCTATACAGAAATGATATGTTTTAGGAATAGATTCCTGATTCCTGCAAAATGCATCGTATTACAAATGTACTGTATTACACTGTATTACTGTTGTCATCCCACCCAGCGAAATAACTTTCTAAAGCCAGTCACTCTACATGTGAGCTCAGCCCTGGTTTACAATACAGTATACTGTATTACTGTTGTCATCACTCCCAGTGAAATAACATGGCATACGCCATCCTTTCTAAAGCCAGTCACTCTACATGTGAGCTCAGCCCTGGTTTACAATACAGTATACTGTATTACTGTTGTCATCACTCCCAGTGAAATAACATGGCATACGCCATCCTTTCTAAAGCCAGTCACTCTACATGTGAGCTCAGCCCTGGTTTACAATACAGTATACTGTATTACTGTTGTCATCACTCCCTGTGAAATAACATGGCATACGCCATCCTTTCTAAAGCCAGTCACTCTAAATGTGAGCTCAGCCCTAGTTTACAATACAGTATATTGGCCTACATAGGGAAAGGGAAAGGGGATACCTAGTCAGTTCAGCAACTGAATGCATTCAACCAGAATGTGTCTTCCACATTTAACCCCTATGAATCAGCGCATGAAGTGAAGTGCTTTCTCAGCCGTGTGGGTCCCAGTGTCACCCAATGATCTTTCTGGCAACCAACCTAAAGAGGTCTACAGTAACAGCATCAACAGCTACAACAAATCAACACTGTGTTCTGCACCAATAGCTCCGTCAGCTGAATGGCGTGGCTTGGCTTGGCCGGGCTTGGCTCTGTGTGCAGCGTGGGGATAACCGGATATGTCACTGGTGCTGTTGCTGGCAGAAGCCTAACTGAGGAGAAGAGGCAAGTGGGAGAATGGAGGCTTCCTAGAGTATACTGGCAGACAAGACAAGTAGGCTCTGGAGAGTTGAGTCTGGAGCAAGATCTCGGTTCTAAACCCTGTCTAGCAGCACCTTGCAGTTGGATGGGAGAGTATTTGTGTGTGAATGGTGGTAATAGTTTGTTATTTATCATTTTGTAGGTGCATAGGTTGAGTTAGGTACTGTGTGTGTGTGTGTGTGTTTGTGTGTGTGTGTGTGTGTGTGTGTGTGTGTGTGTGTGTGTGTGTGTGTGTGTGTGTGTGTGTGTGTGTGTGTGTGTGTGTGTGTGTGTGTGTGTGTGTGTGTATTTGGGTAGCATCCATCCCTGACAGCAGTGCTGAAATGTGTGAAGCAGGAGAGTGTACTGAACCCAGGAGTCCCAGCGCAGTGACTCACTCTACTGCTGTGTTCTTCTCCTGCACTGAGTCAATGGAGATGCTCATGGACACACACACACACACACACACATCCTATGCAATTACACAGGA
This sequence comes from Oncorhynchus mykiss, assembly GCF_057628025.1. NCBI lineage: Eukaryota > Metazoa > Chordata > Actinopteri > Salmoniformes > Salmonidae > Oncorhynchus > Oncorhynchus mykiss. Next base: position 57,365,683 of record NC_143034.1, read on the forward strand.
GCACACAGAGGAGAAATAAACATTCACATAGCCCAAGTCCACATTGAGGACGACTTAGTTGGCATACCACACTCTGACATCAATCTGTGTTTGTCCCACTCACATAGTGGTGGCAGGCAGTGTGATCGTAGTGATGTCATCATCAGTTCAGTAATCAGGGGGATTCAGGGGGCAGGAAGTCTCCCATGATGACACACCAGTGGAGGCTGCTGAGGGGAGGACGGCTCATAATAATGTCTGGAATGGAGTCATTGGAAAGGTATCAACCACATCAAACGTCAAAGGAATGGTTGACTTCCTGCTTTCGGCTGTCTCACTCTTTTTCACTCTCAATCTCTTTCAATTCTCCCCTCCTTTCTCTCTCTCTCTTTCACCCCCCTCTCGCTCTATTTTTTGCGTTTCCCTCTCTCCCCTTGTTTCTCCCCATCTCTCTCTCTCTTCCCCCCTCTCTCTCTCTCTCTCTCCTACTCTCTCTTCCTCCTTCTCTTCCTTCTTTCCTCCCTCTCTCTCTCTCTCTCTCTCTCTCTCTCACTCTGTCTCCCTCCCTCCCTTTCTCTCTCTCTTTCTCTCTCCCACCCTCTCTCCCTCTCGCTTTCACTCTCTCCCTCTCTCTCTCTCTCTCTCTCTCACTCTGTCTCCCTCCCTCCCTTTCTCTCTCTCTTTCTCTCTCCCACCCTCTCTCCCTCTCGCTTTCACTCTCTCTCCCTCTCTCTCTCTCTCTTTAATCCTCCCTCTCTTTCTTTAACCCATCCCTTCCATACTTCTCCCATCTTCACACGCCCCCAGCTCTCTATCATTCTCCCTCCCTCTCTCTCTTTCGCTTTCTCTCTCTGTGGGTCAGTGCTCATACAGTCATCTTTATAATGTAGTGAAACAGCTGCATCGACCGCCTTTGATTTGTGATGTTTTATAGTCTCTAGTAAAAGTAACCCCCCCGCCCAGATCTATCCTGAAGTGTTCACACTCTTATTAATGTTGGTTGGAAATCCAATTGATTTAGATAAAAGTACGGCACGTCCTAAGATCAATGGCCAGCTGTTTTAAGGGTGAATTTATGATGCTCAGCCACTGCCTCGCTGTGCTCACTGTGCAGATTTTACACCGATAGCATGAGCTCACTTCCACAGCGATAATGTAAATCACAGTAAAGGGTGGCAGAGGGGTCAAATCGCTTAGGTTTTCATGAGAGTATATGAGCCTCGGCCACAGCTTTATCACCTCTGTAGCACAGCGAACAATCTGCCTTGTAGATTGGGTTCTGTTACTAGCTGTTTATTAAATGAAATTGCCTTTGTGTGTTAACATGACTGGGCTGTGAACACCTTGGTTAATGTGCATCTTGCAGAAAAAAGTCAAATACATTACAGGCTTTTTATCACTTTGTGTGTGCTACATTTTCACAACTCTAAGCACACAAATCTAAACAGATCATTAACGTGGCTCATGACTGAGTAGAACAAAAACTCACAAATCACTCGATCAATTTGGATACATATTCAATCTAGGTGTCTGCTTTTCACTTTAATTTTGACATGATTTTCTTGTCATTTCTTAACAATAAAATTAACTATCACATCACACTGCTCCAAACAGATAACTACTGAGCGCCAACGATGTGCTGTCCAGTTTATTTACACTACATGTCCAAAAGTATGTGGACACCTGCTCGTCGAACATCTCATTCCAAAATCATGGGCCTTAGTATGTAATTGGTCCCCCCTTTGCTAATATAACATTCTCCACTCTTCTGGGAAGGCTTTCCACTAGATGTTGGAACTTTGCTGCAGGGACCATTCAGCCACAAGAGCATTAGTGAGGTCGGGCACTAATGTTGGGCGACTACGCCTGGCTCGCAATCGGCTTTCCAATTCATCCCAAAGATGTTCGATGGGGTTGAGGTCAGCGCTTTGTACAGGACAGTCAGGTTCTTCCACACTGATCTCGGCAAACCATTTCTGTATGGACATCGCTTTGTGCACTGGGCCATTGTCGTGCTGAAACAGGAAAGCACCTTCCCCAAACTGTTGCCACAATGTTGGAAGCACAGAATCGTCTAGAATGTAATTGTATGCTGTAGCGTTAAGACTACCATTCACTGGAACTAAGCGGCCTAGCACAAACCATGAAAAACAGCCCCAGACCACTGCTTGGCCATGGAAACCCATTTCATGAAGCTCCCGACGAACAGTTCTTGTGCTGACGTTGCTTCCAGAGGCAGTTTGGAACTCGGTAGTGAGTGTTGCAACCGAGGATAGACCATTTTTAGCACTCGGCAGTCCTGTTCTGTGAGCTTGTGTGGCCTACCATTTCACGGCTGAGCCATTGTTGCTCCGAGACTTTTCCACTTCACGATAACAACGCATGCAGTTGACAGCTCTAGCAGGGCAGGAATTTGACGAACTGATTTGATGGAAATGTGGCGTCCTATGACGGTGCCATGTTGAAAATCACTGAGCTCTTCAGTAAGGCCGTTCTACTGCCAATGTTTGTCTACGGAGATTACATGGCTGTGTGATCGATAGCAGAATCCAATCATTTGAAGGTGTGTCCACATACTTTTGTATATATAATGCATATAGTTTGATACCTGCTGAACACTGTACATTTTTATATTTTTACCTCAGAAATGTGTCAATTTGAAATCAATTTATGTTGGAAGTTAAAACCAAATCTTATATGGATGTGGCTGTAACTACTACATCATCATTCTCCATCAGCCAGTGTGCTTGAATAGGACAACGTGGAAAGAGTCACTCTATGTGCTACATGTATTGGTGACCAAACTTAATGTTCTCATGGTTTTTCACAGAAAACTTAGATTTTACATGGATGACTCAGGGGTGAAAGATGTGTGAAACCCCAATGAACGCACAAGATTCTGAACATAAAATAGGGCCATTACATGTGTTTATTTTAGAGTTTTGTACTTAGAGTTTTGAAAATATACCACTTACACCTGAAAAATGGGCCTAACTGATTGAAAAAAATGAACAGTGTTGTGAGTAAATGTGTGTGTAGACGTGTGTGTGTGTGTGTGTGTTGTGTGTGCATGCGTCCGTGCGTACATGCACGTGTTACTTAACTGTGTGTACACTTAATTGTGTGTTTACACAATATGACATCCATGCTGGATAGAGGCATCACGCGGGATAAAGTTGTTGTCCAATGGGGAAGGCAGCACTGCTACTGTATAATGCTAATCAATTAGCCCTGCTAGGGACTTGGCCAGGTCTTAGCCTTCCAATGAGAGCAGCACAGCCACTCACCTGCTGGCTTAACAAATAACTGGCTATAGCCAGATGACATCACAGCCCCAGAGATGCCCTCTGTGTGTGTGTGTGTGTGTGTGTGTGTGTGTGTGTGTGTGTGTGTGTGTGTGTGTGTGTGTGTGTGTGTGTGTGTGTGTGTGTGTCTGGGTGTGTGTGTGTGTGTGTGTGTGTGTGTGTGTGTGTGTGTGTGTGCGTGCGTGTGTGTGTGTGTGTGTGTGTGTGTGTGTGTGTGTGTGTGTGTGTGTGTGTGTGTGTGTGTGTGCGTGCGTGCTCTAACCACGATGCTGTGTGTATCTGAGGTCACAGACTATGCTCAATAGGGGCCAGATGTAAACTTTTATTAAAACATATTACTTGGTCTTATGCAACACATTTTCGCTTAAGGCCCCAAAAAGGCTCTGACTGCATATGTGGGTATGGATGTGGTTACGCAGAACCGCCAGCCACTGCAGCCCCTTTTTTTGTGGCCCCCATCACATCAAAGTTGTCCATCCCTGATGTAGGCCCTGTGTGCATGTAGGTGTAATAATTTGCATTCTGTGTATCAGATGAGGGAGCTGAATGTATCACTGGTGCCCAAGTCACTTCCAGGCCATTAACTCAGGGATTAGTCTGTGTGGGTATGGTTGAGCTTGGCTCCATGCTCCAAGCTTCAGCCTACTCATGCAGAGGGGAGTGTTTAGGTCCTGTGGCGGAGCAGGGAGGAGGGCCTAACGGCAGAGCTCAGCCCAGGCTCAGAGCTCCATCTCCTGCCTGTTGACACAGATACAGCAGGGACAGGGATAGGGACAGAGACAGACAGGGCCAAGGACAGAGAAAGAGACAGACAGGGACAGAGACAGGTACAGAGACAGGGATAGGAACAGAGACAGAGGCAAAGACAAAGAGAAAGGGACTGAGACAGAGATAGAGATAGAGACAGACAGGGCCAAGGCCAGGGACCAAGACAGAGACAGAGACAGAGACAGAGACAGAGACAGAAACAGAAACAGAAACAGAGACAGAGACAGAGACAGAGACAGATACAGAGACAGAAACAGATACAGATACAGAAACAGAGACAGAGACAGATACAGATACAGAGACAGAGACAGATACAGATACAGATACAGAAACCGAAACAGATACAGATACAGGGAGAGATACAGATACAGATACAGAAACAGAGACAGAGACAGATACAGAGACAGAGACAGAGACAGAGACAGATACAGAGACAGAAACAGAGACAGAGACAGAGACAGAGACAGAGACAGAGACAGATACAGATACAGGGACAGAGACAGAGACAAAGACAGATACAGATACAGGGACAGAGACAGAGACAGATACAGATACAGGGACAGAGACAGAGACAGATACAGATACAGGGACAGAGACAGAGACAGAGACAGAGACAGATACAGGGACAGATACAGATACAGAGACAGAGACAGAGACAGAGACAGATACAGAGACAGATACAGGGACAGAGACAGATACAGATACAGGGACAGGGACAGATACAGATACAGAGACAGATACAGATACAGATACAGGGACAGAGACAGAGACAGATACAGATACAGGGACAGAGACAGAGACAGAGACAGGGACAGATACAGATACAGATACAGATACAGGGACAGAGACAGAGACAGGGACAGAGACAGATACAGGGACAGAGACAGAGACAGAGACATATACAGATACAGGGACAGAGACAGAGACAGAGACAGATACAGGGACAGATACAGATACAGAGACAGATACAGATACAGGGACAGAGACAGAGACAGAGACAGATACAGATAAAGATACAGGGACAGAGACATATGTAGATACAGGGACAGAGACAGATACAGATACAGGGACAGAGACAGAGACAGAGACAGAGACAGATACAGATACAGGGACAGAGACAGAGACAGAGACAGAGACAGAGACAGATACAGATAAAGATACAGGGACAGAGACATATGTAGATACAGGGACAGAGACAGATACAGATACAGGGACAGAGACAGAGACAGAGACAGAGACAGATACAGGGACAGATACAGAGACAGAGACAGAGACAGAGACAGATACAGAGACAGATACAGGGACAGAGACAGATACAGATACAGGGACAGGGACAGATACAGATACAGGGACAGAGACAGAGACAGAGACAGAGACAGATACAGATACAGATACAGAGACAGAGACAGATACAGAGACAGATACAGAGACAGATACAGGGACAGATACAGATACAGAGACAGAGACAGAGACAGATACAGAGACAGAGACAGAGACAGATACAGAGACAGAGACAGAGACAGATACAGAGACAGATACAGATACAGATACAGGGACAGAGACAGAGACAGATACAGATACAGATACAGGGACAGAGACAGAGACAGAGACAGGGATAAGGGCATTGTCATGCACAGAACCATTTAGAATGTCATTGTATGCTGTAGCGTTGACTACCCTTCACTGGAACTAAGGTGCCTAGCCCAAACCATGAAAAACAGCTCCAGAGGGCGAGACCGGGCGAGGGACAGGGCCAGGGCCAGGGCCAGGGACAGGGACAGGGACTGAGACAGGGTTTGGGACAGGGACTGAGACAGGGCCAGGGACAGGGACTGAGACAGGGACAGGGACAGGGCCAGGGCCAGGGACTGAGACAGGGACAGGGACAGGGACTGAGACAGGGACAGGGACAGGGACTGAGACAGGGCCAGGGACAGGGACTGAGACAGGGACAGGGACTGAGACAGGGCCAGGGACAGGGCCAGGGCCAGGGTCAGGGACAGGGCCAGGGACAGGGACTGAGACAGCGACAGAGACAGAGACAAAGACAAAGAGACATGGACTGAGACAAAAACACAAAGAGACAGAGACAGACAGAGACAGGGACAGATACAGAGACAGGAAAATAGACAGAGACAGGGACAGAGACAGACAGGGACAGAGACAGAGGGAAAGGGACATAGACAGGGACAGAGACAAGGGACAGAGACAGAGAAAGGGACAGAAACAGAGACAGAGAGACAGAGACCCCTCACTCCTCTCTCTCGCCTCTATCTCTCCTCTCCCTCACCAGCTGTTTTTAGAACACCCTACAGTCCCTGTTGACTGTGTGCTCCTCTTCCTCTCCTCCCAGTCCTGGAATCCCCTTTCTGTCTCTCTCTCTCTACAGTTCCCTCCCAACTCTGTACTCTTGTGTTGAAGGTGAGAAATGAATCGGGGGCGACCTAAAAAAGTTTCCATCCTAACTGGGATACAAGTAGTTGTTGGATTTAGAATGTGTCTGTCTACAGAAGACTATGATCAAGGAGTCTGCTTAAAACAAGCTAGATAAAACCACATATAAAAACCGGGTTGATATGACATGCCCTATTTTGTCTGCACATTTGACTCAGAGGCAAATAGAACAGCAGAGCTCCATCCTATTTAGTCTAATATGCATACTGGCTCAGATAGTACACTATATATACAAAAGTATGTGGACAACCCTTCAAATTAGTGGATTCGGCTATTTCAGCCGCAACTCTTCCTGACAGGTGTGTAAAATCGAGCACACAGCCATGCAATCTCCACAGACAAACATTGGCAGTAGAACGGCCTTACTGAAGAGCTTAGTGACTTTCAACGTGGCACCGTCATAGGATGCCACATTTCCAACAGGTCAGTTTGTAAAATGTCTGCCCCACTAGAGCTGCCCCGGTCAACTGTAAGTGCTGTTATTGTGAAGTGGAAACGTCTAGGAGCAATAACGGCTCCGCCGTGAAGTGGTAGGCCACACAAGCTCACAGAATGGGACTGCCGAGTACTGAAGCGCGTAGTGTGTAAAAATTGCCTGTCCTCGGTTGCAACACTCACTACCAAAAATCGCTGAAGTTGGAGACTTTTATCTCCCTCACCAACTTCAAACATCTGCTATCTGAGCAGCTAACCGAGCGTGCAGCTGTACATAGTCTATCGGTAAACAGCCCACCCATTTTTACCTACCTCATCCCCATACTGTTTTTATTTATTTACTTTTCTGCTCTTTTGCACACCAATATCTCTACCTGTACATGACCATCTGATCATTTATCACTCCAGTGTTGTTAATCTGCAAAATTGTAATTATTCGCCTACCTCCTCATGCCTTTTGCACACAATGTATATAGACTCCCCTTTTTTTTCTACTGTGTAATTGACTTGTTAATTGTTTACTCCCTGTGTAACTCTGTGTTGTCTGTTCACACTGCTATGCTTTATCTTGGCCAGGTCGCAGTTGCAAATGAGAACTTGTTCTCAACTAGCCTACCTGGTTAAATAAAGGTGAAATACATTTTTTTTTTAAAGTTCCAAACTGCCTCTGGAAGCAACGTTAGCACAATAACTGTTCGTCTGGAACTTCATGAAATGGGTTTCCATGGCCAAGCAGCCGCACACAAGCCTAAAATCACCATGTGCAATGCCAAGCGTCAGCTTGAGTGGTGTAAAGCTCACCGCCATTGGACTCTGGAGCAGTGGAAACACGTTCTCTGGAGTGATGAATCACGCTTCACCAACTGGCAGTCAGACAGACGAACCTGGGTTCCACGGATGCCAGGGAGACAGTACCTGCCCCAATGCATGATGCCAACTTTAAAGTTTGGTGGAGTAGGAATAATGGTCTGGGGCTGTTTTTCATGGTTCGTGCTAGGCCCCTTAGTTCCAATGAAGGGAAATCTTAACACTATGGCATACAATGACATTCTAGATGATTATGTGCTTCCAACATCGTGGCAACAGTTTGGGGAAGGTGCTTTCCTGTTTCAGCATGACAATGGCCCCATGCACAAAGCGAGGTCCATACAGAAATGGTTTGTTGAGATCGGTGTGGAAGAACTTGACTGGCCTGCACAGAGCCCTGACCTCAACCCCATCGAACACCTTTGGGAACACATTTGACATTGCACATGGATAAAAAATAGACACAAGACTCTCATGTGGAGATAATGAGATGGTTGTGATTGGCATAGGTGTTACGGTTTTCTTTAGGTGAAGTAGAGTCGGACCAAAATGCAGCGTGGTGGTTATTCATGTTTTTTAATGAACAAAACTATACACTAACAAAAAACAACAAACGTGAGAAAACCTAAACAGCCTATCTGGTGAACAAACAAACACAGAGACAGGAACAATCACCCACGAAACACTCAAAGAATATGGCTGCCTAAATATGGTTCCCAATCAGAGACAACGACAAACACCTGCCTCTGATTGAGAACCACTCCAGACAGCCATAGACTTTGCTACTCTTCTTCTGAGAAAGGGACGTCTCTGGCTATGACTTTGTCTGACCAGAAGGCAGTGACGCACCCCACTTAGACACCCATTACTCACTGACTCACTGTTCCTGGATCTGCGAAATCTCATCACTGACTCTCTTTCTCAGCTCCCATCATGCCCCTTCATGACCTCACTTCCCCCAAAAGTGTCAAGATTCTCAGCTGGGCTCAGTCATCATGGAGTCCTATGGGCAGTCAGGAGGAATCCGTCACTCCACTCTTTCCCTTCTCTCCCCTCTCTCCCCTCTCGCCCTCTCTCTTCCTCTCTCCCCCTCTCTCCCTCTCCTTCTCTCCCCTCTCTCCCTCTCTCCCTCTCTCTTCCTCTCTCCCTCTCCTTCTCTCTCCCTCTCTCTCACTCTCTCCCTTTCCTTCTCTCCCCTCTCTCCCTCTCTCCCTCTCTCTTCCTCTCTCCCTCTCCTTCTCTCTCCCTCTCTCTCCCTCTCTCCCTCTCCTTCTCTCCCCTCTCTCCCCTCTCTCCCTCTCTCCCCTCTCTCTCCCTCTCTCCCTCTCTCTCCCTCTCTCCCTCTCTCCCTCTCTCCCTCTCTCTTCCTCTCTCCCCCTCTCTCCCTCTCTCTCCCTCTCTCTCCCTCTCTACCTCTCCTTCTCTCCCTCTCTCCCTCTCTCCCTCTCTCTTCCTCTCTCCCCCTCTCTCCCTCTCCTTCTCTCCCCTCTCTCCCTCTCTCCCTTCTCTCAACACTGCAAATATTGACTATTTGCATCAACTTCATGTAATTGTCAATGAAAGCCTTTGACACTTATGAAATGCTTGCAATTATACTTCAGTATTCCATGGTAACATCTGACAAAAATATCTAAAGACACTGAGGCAGCAAACTTTGTGGAAATTAATATTTGTGTCATTCTCAAAACTTTGGGCCACGACTGTACATTCAGACTGTGTGCCCTCAGGCCCCTACTCCACCACTACCACATATATACAGGACAGAATCCATGTGTACGTGTGTGTATAGGGCATATGCGCTAGTGTGTGTGTGTGTGTATGGTACATATGCTATAGTGTGTGTGTGTATGGTACATATGCTATAGTGTGTGTGTGTATGGTACATATGCTCTAGTGTGTGTGTATGTATGGTACATATGCTATAGTGTCTGTGTGTATGGTACATATGCTATATGGTGTGTGTGTGTATGGTACATATGCTCTAGTGTGTGTGTATGGTACATATGCTCTAGTGTGTGTGTGTGTGTGTGTATAGGGCATATGCTATAGTGTGTGTGTGTTTAGGGCATATGCTATAGGGTGTGTGTGTATAGGGCATATAGGGATACACCTGTATCCCCCCTATATACCCCTATATACACCCGTATTCCCCTATATACCCCTGTATCCACCCTATATACCCCTATATACACCTGTATCCCCCATATATACCCCTGTATCCACCCTATATACCCCTGTATCCCCCCGTATACCCCTATATACACCTGTATTCCCCTATATACCCCTGTATCCCTCTATATACACCCCTATATACACCTGTATCCCCCTTATATACACCTGTATCCCCCTATATACAGTGCCTTGCGAAAGTATTTGGCCCCCTTGAACTTTGCGACCTTTTGCCACATTTCAGGCTTCAAACATAAAGATATAAAACTGTATTTTTTTGTGAAGAATCAACAACAAGTGGGACACAATCATGTAGTGGAACGACATTTATTGGATATTTCAAACGTTTTTAACAAATCAAAAACTGAAAAATTGGGCGTGCAAAATTATTCAGCCCCTTTACTTTCAGTGCAGCAAACTCTCTCCAGAAGTTCAGTGAGGATCTCTGAATGATCCAATGTTGACCTAAATGACTAATGATGATAAATACAATCCACCTGTGTGTAATCAAGTCTCCGTATAAATGCACCTGCACTGTGATAGTCTCAGAGGTCCGTTAAAAGCGCAGAGAGCATCATGAAGAACAAGGAACACACCAGGCAGATCCGAGATACTGTTGTGAAGAAGTTTAAAGCCGGATTTGGATACAAAAAGATTTCCCAAGCTGTAAACATCCCAAGGAGCACTGTGCAAGCGATAATATTGAAATGGAAGGAGTATCAGACCACTGCAAATCTACCAAGACCTGGCCGTTCCTCTAAACTTTCAGCTCATACAAGGAGAAGACTGATCAGAGATGCAGCCAAGAGGCCCATGATCACTCTGGATGAACTGCAGAGATCTACAGCTGAGGTGGGAGACTCTGTCCATAGGACAACAATCAGTCGTATATTGCACAAATCTGGTCTTTATGGAAGAGTGGCAAGAAGAAAGCCATTTCTTAAAGCTATCCATAAAAAGTGTTGTTTAAAGTTTGCCACAAGCCACCTGGGAGACACACCAAACATGTGGAAGAAGGTGCTCTGGTCAGATGAAACCAAAATTGAACTTTTTGGCAACAATGCAAAACGTTATGTTTGGCGTAAAAGCAACACAGCTCATCACCCTGAACACACCATCCCCACTGTCAAACATGGTGGTGGCAGCATCATGGTTTGGGCCTGCTTTTCTTCAGCAGGGACAGGGAAGATGGTTAAAATTGATGGGAAGATGGATGGAGCCAAATACAGGACTATTCTGGAAGAAAACCTGATGGAGTCTGCAAAAGACCTGAGACTGGGACGGAGATTTGTCTTCCAACAAGACAATGATCCAAAAGATAAAGCAAAATCTACAATGGAATGGTTCAAAAATAAACATATCCAGGTGTTAGAATGGCCAAGTCAAAGTCCAGACCTGAATCCAATCGAGAATCTGTGGAAAGAACTGAAAACTGCTGTTCACAAATGCTCTCCATCCAACCTCACTGAGCTCGAGCTGTTTTGCAAGGAGGAATGGGAAAAAATGTCAGTCTCTCGATGTGCAAAACTGATAGAGACATACCCCAAGCGACTTACAGCTGTAATCGCAGCAAAAGATGGCGCTACAAAGTATTAACTTAAGGGGGCTGAATAATTTTGCACGCCCAATTTTTCAGTTTTTGATTTGTTAAAAAAGTTTGTAATATCCAATAAATGTCGTTCCACTTCATGATTGTGTCCCACTTGTTGTTGATTCTTCACAAAAAAATACAGTTTTATATCTTTATGTTTGAAGCCTGAAATGTGGCAAAAGGTCGCAAAGTTCAAGGGGGCCGAATACTTTCGCAAGGCACTGTACTCCTGTATCCCCCCTATATACCCCTATATACCCCTGTATCCCCCCTATATACACCCATAAATACCCCTGTATCCCCCCTATATACCCGTGTATCCCCCCTATATACCGCTATATACCCCTGTATCCCCCAAATATATACCCCTATATACCCCTGTATCCCCCCTATATACCCCTATATACCCCTGTATCCCCCCTATATACTCCTGTATCCCCCTTATATACCCCCTATCCCCCCTATATACCCCTATATACCCCTGTATCCCCTCTATGTATCCCTGTATCCCCCCTATATACTCCTGTATCCTCCATATATACCCCTATATCCCCCTGTATCCCCCTATGTACCCATGTATCCCCCCTATATACCCCTATATACCCCTGTATCTGCTCTATATACCCCTGTATCCCACCTTGTATCCCCCTGTATACCCACTATATCCCTCTCCATCCCCCTTGTATCCCCCTGTATCCCCCGTATATACCCCTGTATCCCCCCTATATCCCCTCTATATCCCCCTGTGTCCCCCTTGTATCCCCCTGTATCCCCACTATATCCCTCTGTATCCCCCCGTATCCCTCTGTATCCCCACTATATCCCCTCTATATCCCCCTGTATCCCCCCTATATACCCCTGTATCCCCGCTATATACCGCTATATACCCCTGTATCCCCCCTATATACCTCTGTATCCCCCCTATATACCCCTATATACCCCTGTATCCACCCTATATACCTCTGTATCCCCCCTATATACCTCTGTATCCCCCCTATATACCGATATATACCCCTGTATCCCCCCTATATACCTCTGTATCCCCCCTATATCCCCCTATATACCCCTGTATCCACCCTATATACCCCTATATACCCATGTATCCCCCCTATATACCCCTATATCCCCCTGTATCCCCTCTATGTACCCCTGTATCCCCCCTATATACCCCTGTATCCGCCTTATATACCCCTATATCCCCCTGTATCCCCCCTATGTACCCCTGTATCCCGCCTATATACCCCTATATACCCCTGTATCGGCTCTATATACCCCTGTATCCTCCCTATATACACCCCTATATACCCCTGTATCTGCCTTATATACCCCTCTATCCCCCCTATATACACCCATATATCCCCCTGTATCCCCCCGTATCCCTCTGTATCCCCCTTGCATCCCCCTGTATCCCCTGTATATACCCCTGTATCCCCCCTATATCCCCTCTATATCCCCCTGTATCCCCCTTGTATCCCCCTGTATCCCCACTATATCCCCCTGTATCCTCCCGTATCCCTCTGTATCCCCCTTGCATCCCCCTGTATCCCCCGTATATACCCCTGTATCCCCCCTATATCCCCTCTATATCCCCTTGTATCCCCCTTGTATCCCCCTTGTACCCTCCTACATCCTCCTGCATCCCCCTATATCCCCCTTGTAACCCCCTATATCCCCCCTATAACCCCTCTATATCCCCCTTGTAACCCCCTATATTCCCCTTGTAACCCCCTATATCCCCTGTATCCCCCTTGTATCCCCCTTGTACCCTCCTACATCCTCCTGCATCACCCTATATCCCCCTATATCCCCCTATATCCCCCTTGTAACCCCCTATATCCCCCCTATATCCCCTCTATATCCCCCTGTAACCCCCTGTATCCCCCTTGTATCCCCCTTGTACCCTCCTACATCCTCCTGCATCACCCTATATCCCCCTATATCCCCCTTGTAACCCCCTATATCCCCCCTGTATCCCCTCTACACTACCTCCATCAACACATCATCACACAAGTAAACACTGAGACACAACCCCTCCTCAAGTCCCTACACATTCCTCCATCTTCTACTGTACAGATAGTGTATAACTACTGTGTCTGTACTTCAGAAACACTTCCCATCCCACAGCTAAGGGCAGGAATCACAGATTCTGAAAGAGTCTGTAGGAAAAGATCTGCCTAAATGTATAGTCAGCATTCTTCAAAGAGGATGATATGTAGATGTTTTGCAAAGAGAAGTCTGCCAGGATTGTCAAATCAGTCTGATCAATCCATCAAACATCAAGCAGTATTAGCACAGTAGAGAGAGCTATAGCTTATCCACAGCATACTGGCTTGTAATTCCATTGCGGATTAGCAGCGACAACAGTCAAATATGTATTTACAGTATGCTTTATCCAACACAATCATTATCATCCCCATGCCTCTCCCTTTCCTGTGTGTGTGTGTGTGTGTGTGTGTGTGTGTGTGTGTGTGTGTGTGTGTGTGTGTGTGTGTGTGTGTGTGTGTGTGTGTGTGTGTGTGTGTGTGTGCATGAGTGTATGTGCACGTATGTGAGTGTCTGTGTGATGCTGCACTAGGCTCCCACCTTAGCAGGGTCATTATGAAGATGAATAGTGTGATTATAAGGATGAATAAGGTGATTAGGCCTGTTGTCCTTGCTGCTGGGTGCTGAGGCTGCCTACCCCTCAGTAAGGAGGGGACGTAAGCGTGCCTACCACGCCTAACCACCTTACCCAGTCATCCATAGGGTACACATCCATAGGGTACACATCCATAGGGTACATATCCACGGGGTACACAGCCATAGGGTACACATCCATAGGGTACATATCCATAGGGTACACATCCATAGGGTACATATCCACAGGGTACACATTCATAGGGTACACAGCCATAGGGTACATATCCATAGGGTACACATTCATAGGGTACACAGCCATAGGATACATATCCATAGGGTAAACAGCCATAGGGTACACATCCATAGGGTACATAGCAATAGGGTACATATCATCAGGGTACATATCCACATGGTACATATCCACATGGTACATATCCATAGAACACACATTCACAGGGTACATATATATATGGTACATATCCATAGGGTACACATCCATAGAGTACACATCCACAGGGTACACATCCATATGGTACACAGCCATAGGGTACACATCCATAGGGTACATATCCATAGGGTACACACCTACAGGGTACACATCCATAGTGTACATATCCATAGGGTACACATCCATAGTGTACATATCCATAGGGTACACATCCATATGGTACATATCCATATGGTACATATCCATAGGGTACACATCCATATGGTACATATCCATGTGGTATATATCCATAGGGTACACATCCATAGTGTACATATCCATAGGGTACACATCCATATGGTACATATCCATAGTGTACATATCCATAGGGTACACATCCATATGGTACATATCCATGTGGTACATATCCATAGGGTACATATCCATAGGGTACATATCCATAGGGTACACTTTAAGGACTTTTGAAAGACTAGCCCTTGGGCTTAAATAGATCCTAATCAAATCTAATGATACCAGGACAAGGGAGATTCATTATGTTCAGCTGAGTGCTGAGCTCTAGTCATGTCCTTAGTAGCTGTTTTGTATGTTTGCTGCTAAATAATACTACAGTGAGCTCCAAAAGTATTGGGACAGTGACATGTTTTGTTGTTGTTTTGGCTCTGTACTCCAGCACTTTGGATTTGAAATGATACATTGACTATGAGGTTCAAGTGCAGACTGTCATTTATAATCTGAGGGTATTTTTATCCATAATGGGTGGACCGTTTAGAAATTACAGCACTTTTTGTACATAGTCCCACCATTTTAGGGGATTAAAAGTAATGGGACAAATTAACTTACATGTGTATTAAAGTTGTCAAAAGTTTAGTGTTTGGTCCAATAGTCATAGCACGCAATGACTACATCAAGCTTTGTCTCTACAAATTAGTTGGATGCATTTGCTGTTTGTTTTGGTTGAGTTTCAGATTATTTTGTGCCCAATAGAAATGAATGGTAAATAATGTAGTGTCATTTTGGAGTCACTTTTATTGTAAGTAAGCATAGAATATGTGTCTAAACACTTCTACATTAATGTGGATGCTACCATGGTTACGGATAATCCTGAATGAATTGTGAATAATGATGAGTGAGATAGTTACAGGCGCACAAATATCATACCCCCACGACATGTTAACCTCTCACCATTACAGTAACAGGGGAGGTTAGTATTTTTGGAGGGGTATGATATTTGTGAGTCTAGAACTTTCTCAGTCATCATTATTCATGATTCATTCAGGATTATCCGTAACCATGGTAGCATCCACATTAATGTGTGGTAGCATCCAACACATCTGTAGAGTCACAAGCGTGATGTAGTCCAAAGTGCAGGAGAAGAAAGACAAAACTGTATATGTTATTGTAAGTTGTAAACGATCAAATAATATTTGGACTTCCTTCACTCTGCGGTCCAACTCATCCCAAACCATCTCAATTGGGTTGAGGTCAAGTGATTGTGGAGGCCAGGTCATCTGATGCAGCAGTCCATCACTCTCCTTCTTGGTCAAATAGCCATTACACAGGCTGGAGGTGTGTTGGGTCATTATCCTGTTGAAAAACAAATGATAGTTCCACTAAGCGCAAACCAGATGGGATGGTGTATTGCTGAAGAATGCTGTGGTAGCCATGCTGGTTAAGTGTGCCTTGAATTCTAAATAAATCACTGGTAGTGTCACCAGCAAAGCACCCCCACACCATCCTCCTCCATGCTTCACGGTGGGAGCCACACATACGGAGATAATCCGTTCACCTACTCTGTGTCTCACAAAGACACGGCGGTTAGAACCAAAAAGCTCAAATTTAGACTCATCAGACCAAAGGACAGATTTCCACCGGTCTAATGTCCATTGCTCGTGTTTCTTGGCCAAAGCAAGTCTCTTCTTCTTATTGGTGTCCTTTAGTAATGGTCTCTTTGCAGCAATTCTACCATGAAGGCTTGATGTTGACATGTGTCTGTTACTTGAACTCTGTGAAGCATTTATTTGGGCTGCAATTTCTGAGGCTGGTAGCTCTAATAAACTTATCCTCTGCAGCAGAGGTAACTCTGGGTCTTCCTTTCCTGTGGCGGTCCTCATGGGAGCCAGTTTCTTCATAGTGCTTGATGGTTTTTGTGACTCCACTTGAAGAAACTTTAAAAGTTCTTGAACTTTTCCGTATTGGCTGACTTTCATGTCTTAAAGTAATGATGCACTATCGTTTATTTTTGCTTATTTGAGGTGTTCTTGCCATAATATGGACTTGGTCTTTTACCAAATAGGGCTATCTTCTGTATACCACCCCTACCTTGTCACAACACAACTGATTGGCTCAAACGCATTAAGAAGGAAAGAAATTCCACAAATTAACTTTTAACAAGACACACCTGTTAATTGAAATGCATTTCAGGTGACTACCTCATGAAGCTGGTTGAGAGAAAGCCAAGAGTGTGCAAAGCTGTCATCAAGGTAACGGGTGACTACTTTGAAGAATCTCAAATATTGTCATGCCCTGACCATAGTTTACTTTGTATTTTCTATGTTTTGATTGGTCAGGGTGTGATCTGAGTGGGTATTCTATGTTTCATGTCTTGTTTGTCTATTTCTATGTTCAGCCTGATATGGTTCTCAGTCAGAGGCAGGTGTTCGTCATTGTCTCTGATTGGGAACCATATTTAGGTAGCCTGGGTTTCACTGTGTGTTTGTGGGTGATTGTTCCTGTCTATGTGTTTTTCACCAGATAGGCTGTTTTAGGTTTTCGTTACGTTCATCACGTTCTTTATTTTGTAGTGTTTGCATTGATTCGTGTTTTACGTTTGTTCATTAAAACATGGATCGCAATCTACACGCTGCATTTTGGTCCGACTCTCCTTCACATACAGAAAACCGTTACAGAATCACCCACCACCAACGGACCAAGCAGCGTGTCAACAGGCAGCAACAGCAGCGTAAAGAGGAATGGACATGGGAGGACGTTTTAGATGGCAAGGGCTGTTACACTTGGGAGGAGATACTGGCTGGAAGAGATCGCCTCCCATGGGAACAGGTGGAGGCACTTAGGAGAGCAGAGGCAGCCGGAGAGAGGAGCCGGCGATATGAGGGAACACGGCTGGCAAGGAAGCCCGAGAGGCAGCCCCAAAAATGTATTGGGGGGGGGCTAACAGGGAGTATGGCTACGCCAGGTAGGAGACCTGGGCAGACTCCCTGTGCTTACCGGGGGGCTAGAGAGACCGGACAGACACAGTGTTATGCAGTGGTGCGCACGGTGTCTCCAGTGCGGGTGCATAGCCCGGTGCGGTATATTCCAGCTCCGCGTGTCTGCCGGGCTAGATTGAGCGTCGAGCCTAATGCCATGAAGCCGGCTCTACGCAGCTGGTCCCCAGTGCGTCTCCTTGGGCCGGCTTACATGGCACCAGCCTTGCGCTCGGTGTCTCCGGTTCGCCTGCATAGCCCAGTGCGGGCTATTCCACCTCGCCGCACTGGCAGGGCGACCGTGAGCATTCAACCAGGTAAGGTTGGGCAGGCTCGGTGCTCAAGAGCTCCAGTGCGCCTGCACGGTCCGGTTTTTCCAGTACCACCTCCACACCCCAGCCCTCCGGTAGCAGCTCCCCGCACCAGGCTTCCTGTGCGTGTCCTCGGCCCAGTACCACCAGTGCCAGCACCACGCATCAGGCCTACAGTGCGCCTCGCCTGTCCAGCGCTGTCGGAGCCCTCCTCCTCTCCAGCGTTGTCGGAGTCTCCCGCCTGTTTAGCGCTGTTAGAGCCTTCCTTCTCTACAGCGCTGCCGGAGTCTCCCGCCTGTTCAGAACTGCCAGTTTGCAAAGAGCTGCCAGTTTGCAAAGAGCTGCCAGTTTGCAAAGAGCTGCCAGTTTGCAAAGAGCTGCCAGTTTGCATAGAGCTGCCAGTTAGCATAGAGCTGCCAGTTAGCAAGGAGCTGCCAGTCTGCAAGGAGCTGCCAGTCTGCATAGAGCTGCCAGTCTGCAAGGAGCTGCCAGTCTGCAAGGAGCCGCCAGAGCTGCCAGTCTGCAAGGAGCCGCCAGAGCTGCCAGTCTGCAAGGAGCCGCCAGAGCTGCCAGTCTGCAAGGAGCCGCCAGAGCTGCCAGTCTGCAAGGAGCCGCCAGAGCCGCCAGTCAGTATGGAGCAGCCAGGGCCGCCAGTCAGCATGGAGCAGCCAGGGCCGCCAGTCAGCATGGAGCAGCCAGGGCCGCCAGTCAGCATGGAGCAGCCAGTCAGCATGGAGCAGCCAGAGCAACCAGTCAGCATGGAGCAGCCAGAGCTGCCAGTCAGCATGGAGCAGCCAGTCAGCATGGAGCAGCCAGAGCTGCCAGTCAGCATGGAGCAGCCAGTCAGCATGGAGCAGCCAGAGCTGCCAGTCATCATGGAGCAGCCAGTCAGCATGGGGCAGCCAGAGCTGCCAGTCGTCCAGACTCTTCCAGATCTGCCAGTCGTCCAGACTCTTCCAGATCTGCCAGTCGTCCAGACTCTTCCAGATCTGCCAGTCGTCCAGACTCTTCCAGATCTGCCAGTCGACCAGACTCTTCCAGATCTGCCAGTCGACCAGACTCTTCCAGATCTGCCAGTCGACCAGACTCTTCCAGATCTGCCAGTCGACCAGACTCTTCCAGATCTGCCAGTCGACCAGACTCTTCCAGATCTGCCAGTCGACCAGACTCTTCCAGATCTGCCAGTCGACCAGACTCTTCCAGATCTGCCAGTCGACCAGACTCTTCCAGATCTGCCAGTCGACCAGACTCTTCCAGATCTGCCAGTCGTCCAGATTCTCTTCCAGATCTGCCAGTCGTCCAGACTCTCCCAGATCCGCCAGTCGACCAGATTCTCCCAGATCCGCCAGTCGACCAGATTCTCCCAGATCCGCCAGTCGACCAGATTCTCCCAGATCCGCCAGTCGACCAGATTCTCCCAGATCCGCCAGTCGACCAGATTCTTCCAGATCTGCTAGTCGACCAGGATCTGCTGAAACCGCCAGCCAGCCAGGTTCTGGTAGTTTCTACTACCTGCCTGGGCTTCTTCTCAGTGCTGAGCTTCTTCTCAGTGCTGAGCTTCCTCTCAGTGCTGAGCTACCCATCTGTCCCGAGTTACCTCTGTCCCGAGCTGTCCCTCTGTCCCATGTTATCATTGTGGTGGGTAACCTATTTAGGGACGTTTAGGAGGGGGATTAAAACTGTCATGGAGTGGGGTCCACGTCCAGCGCCAGAGCCGCCACCGCGGACAGATGCCCACCCAGACCCTCCCCTATAGGTTCAGGTTTTGCGGCCGGAGTCCGCACCTTGGGGGGGGGGTACTGTCACGCCCTGACCATAGTTTACTTTGTATTTTCTATGTTTTGATTGGTCAGGGTGTGATCTGAGTGGGTATTCTATGTTTCATGTCTTGTTTGTCTATTTCTATGTTCAGCCTGATATGGTTCTCAGTCAGAGGCAGGTGTTCGTCATTGTCTCTGATTGGGAACCATATTTAGGTAGCCTGGGTTTCACTGTGTGTTTGTGGGTGATTGTTCCTGTCTATGTGTTTTTCACCAGATAGGCTGTTTTAGGTTTTCGTTACGTTCATCACGTTCTTTATTTTGTAGTGTTTGCATTGATTCGTGTTTTACGTTTGTTCATTAAAACATGGATCGCAATCTACACGCTGCATTTTGGTCCGACTCTCCTTCACATACAGAAAACCGTTACAAATATAAAATATATTTAGATTTGTTTAACACTTTTTTGGTTACTACATGATTCCATATGTGTTATTTCATAGTGTTGATGTTTTCACTATTATTCTACAATGTAGAAAATAGTAAAAATAAAGATGACCCCTTGAATGAGTAGGTGTGTCCAAACTTGACTGGTACTGGAAAGAATGTTGCTAACATGTAGAGGTCGATGCGCAGGGGTAGCCGAATGCTATGTTATACTAATCTTGGTTAGCAACATAAAGGTGTAGGGCAGCTTAGTGAGTAGGAACACTGCATAAAGCCAAGTGAGCAGTGAGTCAGTCCAGGGGTTAAACGCATCACTAGATTGGCCAAAACATCAGCTCCACCCATGTGATCATCTTCAAGTGGGCCCCAGATAACTGTCTCCATGGCAACCCCCACACCAGGAATCTCTTTTTTTTTCACAGCAACTGGTTATGATGTCCACATGGCAACGGCTGCCAAGGGGGCAGTGCAGGGGGGGTAGAAGGGGGGGGGGGGATGTGTGGGGGTGGCTGCTGCTGACGCACTAGGTGGCTGCCTGCAAACTTTTCCAGAATTCCGCCCACCGGCACAGAAGTAAGCACTCGGCTGGAATCCGGTGCACCAAGCTGCGTTTCCTCTCTCTTTTTCTCTCTGTCTGTCTCTCAACCTCGAACAACGCCTCCTACTTGAACCAGGCCTGTTGACCCTCCCTTCTTCATCCAGCCACAGAACCTCATAGCACCTCCTCCATGGTTATGTCCCAGAACAACAAACTACTGCCTGTGTTTCGGGAGCTGTGGTGGTGACACTACTGTTAGGAGGTCAGTGTGTGTGGGCGGGCCCTCCTGTGTGTCTGTCTGTGGCTAGGGGTCTGGGGATTGGCCGGTTCTCTATGTTCTGTTCTGTTGTGTCCTAAGGGAATCTCTGGAGTCTTAGACACCACTGATGGATGACAGCAGCAGCAGCAGCAGTAGAGGGGGTGGTTAAGGAAGAGGAGGAATGCTTAGCTCTCTCACCTGCGTCCATACACTCACACACACACACACACACACACATATTGTCAAGGATGAGTGTTTTAATCTTTCTTTACCAGGACTGAGCTGACAGTGTCAAGATCATGTCTAGACATTGTTGTTTTTGTTTGGGCACAAGTGTCACATCCAAAATGTATTACACAGGTAGTAGGGAGAGCATTTCCAGATGTCATATTAGTTGAAGAAGTTGAGGGGGGAGGTGGGAGGGGGTGGGAGGTGGGTCAGTTGGTAATTGAACACTCCCAATTATCTTGAATAATCCCTCAGTAATCTTTTCCTGTGAATGGAAATTGTGTGGAAAGAAAATGTGTTGGGAGTCAAAGATTATAATGAAAATAAAAATCACCATTTCTTCTGTCGTAATTTGGCCCATTGTATCTGGCGGCTCCCCGGGTTTTATGGGCCAGTGCTTATTTCTATCAGCCGGACGTTGGGAGAGAGAGCGAAAAAGAGAGAGGGGGGGGAAGAGAGTAAGAGAGAGGGGAGAGACAGACAGAGAGAAAAAAGAATGAGATAGTATGGTTTCCGTAGAAGTGGGGAAAAAATCCAAAGCAAGGGCCTCCCGAGTGGCGCAGTGGTCTTATGCACTGCATCGCAGTGCTAGCTGTACCACTAAAGACCCTAGGTTCGAGCCCAGGCTCTGTCGCAGCCAGCTGTTCCCAGGAGATCCGTGGGGCGAATTGGCCTAGTGTCCTCCAGGTTAGGGAGGGTTTGGCCGGTAGGGATATCCTCGTCTCATCACGCACTAGCAACTCCTGTGGCGGGCCGGGCACAGTGCACACTGACCAGGTCACTTGCTTCCTCCGACACATTGGTGCGGCTGGCTTCCGGGTTGGATGCGCGCTGTGTTAAGAAGCAGTGCGGCTTGGTTGGGTTGTGTTTCAGAGGACGCATGTCTCTCCCGAGCCCGTACAGGAGTTGTAGCGATGAGACAAGACAGTAACTACTAAACAATTGGATACCATGAAATTGGGGAGAAAAGGGGGTAAAAAATAAATAAATAATACAAATCTAAAGCACCAGGGCCAAGAATCCTCTCCTCAGTGAAAGCCAGAGAGAAAAATGTTACTTTTCTAGCTTGAGGAGATAACCAGAAGGCAGCCCAGCAGGGGCATTGGAAAAAGTGCCTCTGTGTGATTCTTTAACAGTTAACCCCGACCTTGGAATGTATTGATTTCAATATGAGTATTTTTATTCAGAATGTTGATCCCAACATGACGGTCATGCCAATAGAGTAGGACTCCCCAGAGCAGAGGCCAATTTACAAATCACAGCCTCATCACTGGAATCTCCCCATGAAGACACAACCTTGGAAACATACTATACAGCCATCTCTAGGGAACAGAAAATGGGGACACATCGACTGGAAAATCCAGGGGCTGAGCAGGCCAGGAGCCTCTGTGGGATGGGCGATTGTAAATCTACACCCACCCACCAGCCCCACTCACTTGACCTTGTCCACCTCCCTCTTCTTCCTCCTCTCCTCTCCTGAATGGATCTCAGTCTCCCCCTGGTCTGCTCTAGTATTGAAGTGCTTTATGGCAGTGTGGGGCAGGGAGGACAGGAAAGGACCTAGGTGTTAGGCCATAGCTCATCCCCACAGTAGGGGTCATGGTGGCCAGTGGTCGTTAGGGTGATTGAGAAAGTCCAGCGCTGATCCCTAGTATGGAGCCAGCTGATGGGACCCAGCGGGTCGGTCAGTGCAGGAGAGTCCCATGGCCTGGCTCTGCTCTTAATGTTAACTGCTTTATAAATGATTAGCACAAGACGTATACGCCCAGTTAGAAGGCTAGCTATACTTGCAATGCCTCGATTGCTTTTTAATACCAAGCACTTTCATCAGGGCTGAGTATGTACTGACATGATGCTATTGTAGTACTACAGCTTGCTATAGTGAGCAACCCTCAGATAGAGGTAAAATAGTGGATACTATGGCCTGTCTGTAAATGCTGAATGAAGATGTCGTGACCCACCAGACACCTGTTGTGGGTCCCCTGCCAGATGGGCCTCCCCCTCTGCCCCCTACTCTCCCCCCTCCTCCCTCTCCTCCCTTCCTCCCCCTCTCCTCCCTCCACCCTCCCCCTCCCTTCCCTTATCTCCCCTTCTCCCCCCTTCGCCCTCCTCCTCCCTTCCTCCTCCCTTCTCTCCCCCTCTCCCCCCTCCACCCTTCACCCTTCCCACGGTCACACACTTTTGTACGGGAGGTTTCCGAAAATGAATAATGTTAGTATAAAACATTTACCAGCGTGCTGAGTTTACATGTCTGACAAGAGAAGGACAGTTTGGAGCGGCTAAGTGTCACATAAATCTTTCAGCGCACTAATTGAAGTGGTTCCCCCAATAGGCTACTCTCTGCAGCTGCATGAACAAGTGACACAACTGTGGACGGGACAGCCATTCTCCCACTCTGTGATGTCAGCTGTTGATAAGACAAAGTGCACTGTGGGTGGATTCTGTGTTCTCAATGTTATAAGTTTTGTTCCGACAACTCCGTGGCGACTGTGCTGTGTAACTACATAAATGTATCCTTATTGAAATGGATTTGAAATGAAAGAGTTCAGGATATTCCTTATTTCTCTCCTTTACTGCATTTGACCCACTTCTTGATAGATGTTATTTATTGTGGAGGCTCAGTGGCTGTACTGTGGTGTCAGTGGTGGTAAGAGTCGCACACTGAGTTTGATATGCTTTTTAGGCCTATGAGTTTCGATCCAACAATGATGAAAGTGTGACAATGGAAGCAGATCTATCCCCCTCTCTTCTGGACTTCAACCTTCTCTCTGTTCATTGCCCTTCCTCTGCCTCTCCCTCTTTCCCATATATTCCTCCCTGTCTCTTGTTAATTGCCGCAGAGCTTGTTGATGGAAATCAATGAGTGCTTTTTGATTATGAGCCAGAGCTGGGGAAGGTGAGAGAGAAGTGGACACACACACACACCGTCAGCACTTTGGACTCTGTCCACCGAGGAAGGATTAGTGTGTGTTTCACACGGAGGTTCCCACACTCCTCTGCTGCGGCCCAACTCCAGCCTAGCAAGGCCTCTGCCAACCGCTCGGTCAAAACTCAATGACATTGGAACAATCACAACATGAAACCTTACCTTAACATGAAACCTGATGAAACCTTAACTACCCTCAGACAGTTAACAGACAGTTACCTCTGTGGTATTAAACACTGTCTCCCCTCAGCCTTCTGTGAGCCCTACCACACACAGTGTGCACAGAAGGAAGAGCAGTGTTAAGTCTGTTTGATAGCTCTTCCTTCAGACACCAGTCGCTTTCATATCCGAGCGGTTCTCGCCGGGGGTCCATTCTCCGTACGTGGGGTCCATTCACAAAACCAGCACCCCACCCAGCCGCACCCGCGGCACCCATCCTGCCTTCCCGCCATCTTCTCCTCGGCAACACCTGGCACCCGGCTAACAAACACCTGTTCACCTAATTAGACAGACACTGGAGGGAGAAGGAGATTAATAAGTTAATGAGTAATCTGGCCCAATCACAAGCCCCGGCGTCTGCTTCCTCCTCGTCTGTTTCCTCCTCGGCAGCAGGGGTGCAGTAATGACCTCTGTATTGGGTGATTCCTTCGCCGTGCGACCTTGAGTGACCCCATCACGGATGGACCTTCTGTGGTACCACAGCATGGAGGAATGGAGGGATGAAGGTATAGAGAAAAGTGGGAAGTGGGAAGAAGGACAGGCCAGGCCAGGCCAGGCAGGATGCCTCCTGAAAGGGCAGAGTGAGTGACTTGGCAGCCTGGGCACTGAGGCGTCAGCCAAATGAATGAGCATTAGGAGATGAGGTTCCCACTGCACAGCAGTTGGAGCCGCTCCAGGTCTCACCAGCTGTGCCACTCTTGTTTACAAGCCGCCACCTGCTGCCGGAGAGGCTTCCATTCTGACTAGCAACCTCAGGCTCGCATGACCACCAAAGCCAGACCAGGGCATGTGCTGCCTGGGCTAGGGAAACCCAGTCCCTGGTGCTTATGAGAAGGGCAGAGCGCCCACTCCTCTGTGGAGTTTCATCATCATGTTTCCTAACATCGCTGTGTGTTACATTTACATACATACAGGCAGGGGTACAACTTTGGTTTTGGGTTAGAGGAGGGTTTGGCTGGCAGGGATGTGCTTGTCCCATCGCGCTCTAGCGCCTCCTGTGGCGGGCATGCGCTGACACGGTCGCCAGGTGTACGGTGTTTCCTCCAACACATTGGTGTGGCTGGCTTCCGGCTTAAGCGGGCATTCTGTCAGGAAGCAGTTTTGCTTGGTTGGATCGGCTTGGTTGGATCGTTTTTTTGAGGACGCATGGCTCTCGTCCTTCTCATCTCCCGGGTCCGTACGCGAGTTGCAGGGATGAGACAAGACTGTAACTACCAATTGGATACCACGAAATTGGGTAGAAAAAGGGGTAAATGTAATATATATATATATATATATACAACAAAAAAATCACAAAATAGCTAATGGTTCAGAGCTTGCAAAACGGCAGCCATCTAGAACGGATGTAATGACTAAATGTCCAGGAGCCTATCACTCATTATATATTCATCTCTCTGCTGCCCACACAAACAAATCACTGGCCCTTATGTTTCACACACCGGAACTGGATCCACATCCTCCTCCATTCCTCCGTGCTCCAGGTATCCCCAAAACACGCATCCATCCATCCCTCCCTCCCTTCATCACTTGACCTCCTCCCGTGTCTCACCATCCCTTCCTTCCTGCAGGCGTACAATACCTTCACTTAAGTGCTGTGTTGCTCCATAATAATTCATCTGTTCTATTCAAATATTCCTGTGGATCTCACAAGCCCTTTCTTTATGTTGTTATGTTATGGTGGTGTTTCCTTTATTTTGGCAGTTACATGTACACTCATAACTACATGGGTTGGAACTTACTCAGGTCACGCTTTGTGTTGCCATGGCGTTTCTCTTGGTTCTATTAATATTTTTCCTCTGTGACTGCTTCTCTGACCCTGTGTGTTTTCTCTCTTGTTTCTCCTCCAGGGAACTTTAAAGGGATGTGTAAACAGATAGATCACTTTCCTGAGGACACGGACTATGAAGCGGACACCTCTGAGTACTTCTTACGTGAGTCTCCTCTCTTTGGCTTTCACTTTTACAGTACAGAGGAACCAGTGAGCCTCAAGGGATACGTGTGGTCTGGACATCCCATCTGCGCATTTGATACTGTATTGTAGTGAATAGTGTAAATACTACACAAATACTACACAAATGTACAACTGTGTAGTTTCTAATCTTGTTAAGAGAGGGTAGTATTTAATATGAGGTAACCTTCAATCAGGTGACAAGGGGGGACAGAAATCAGCCAAAAACGCATCCTCTTACTTCCACTGACAACTTGTTCATATTCAATACCTGAGCCCACTTTCCCACCCAGCCCCTGACAGTCAATACAGTGACAATAGTTCTGGTGGGCCTGTGTGTTATTTTATATATCTCTAAACTGTATCCTGCTTTTAGTGAGTGCCTGTCTGTCTGGTCTGAACTCCTCCTCTCCTGGCTGTTTTTACTGCCTGCCATGTGTAACGTAACGTGCAGTATTACAGTCTGCTGTGTACCCTGTAAACTCACCACATTGATTTGTGCTCTGTTTTCCTCACTGCTAACAAGACATGGAAATGAGTGTCAAACAAGCTGCGGTAATAATCCTAAAATTACATGATTTCAATGCCAACAGATTGTATTTGAATTTATACCTTTATTTAACTAGACAAGTCAGTTAAGAACAAATTCTTTACTTCAATGATGGCCCTAAGTGGGTTAACTACCTGTTCAGGGGCAGAACAACAGATTTGGCCCTTGTCAGCTCAGGGATTTGAACTTGCAACCCTCCGGTTACTAGTTTAACACTCTAACCACTAGGCTACCCTGCCGCCCCATACCCAGCTACCCTGCCAAATTCCATCATTTAGAATTTGTATTAGGGTATTGAATTTGAATGTAATATTTTAGAATTTGTATTAGGGTATTGAATTTGAATGTAATATTTTAGAATTTGTATTAGGGTATTGAATTTGTATTAGGGTATTGAATTTGAATGTAATATTTTAGAATTTGTATTAGGATATTGAATTTGTATTAGGGTATTGAATTTGTATTAGGGTATTGAATTTGTATTAGGGTATTGAATTTGTATTAGGGTATTGAATTTGTATTAGGGTATTGAATTTGTATTAGGGTATTGAATTTGAATGTAATATTTTTGAATTTGTATTAGGGTATTGAATTTGTATTAGGATATTGAATTTGTATTAGGGTATTGAATTTGTATTAGGGTATTGAATTTGTATTAGGGTATTTAATTTGTATTAGGGTATTGAATTTGTATTAGGGTATTGAATTTGTATTAGGGTATTGAATTTGTATTAGGGTATTGAATTTGTATTAGGGTATTGAATTTGTATTATGGTATTGAATTTGTATTAGGGTATTGAATTTGTATTAGGGTATTGAATTTGTATTAGGGTATTGAATTTGTATTAGGATATTGAATTTGTATTAGGGTATTGAATTTGTATTAGGGTATTGAATTGGTATTAGGGTATTGAATTTGTATTAGGGTATTGAATTTGTATTAGGGTATTGAATTTGTATTAGGGTATTGAATTTGTATTAGGGTTTTGAATTTGTATTAGGGTATTGCATTTGTATTAGGGTATTGAATTTGTATTAGGGTATTGAATTTGTATTAGGGTATTGAATTTGTATTAGGGTATTGAATTTGTATTAGGGTATTGAATTTGAATGTAATATTTTAGAATTTGTATTAGGATATTGAATTTGAATGTAATATTTTAGAATTTGTATTAGGGTATTGAATTTGTATTAGGGTATTGAATTTGTATTAGGGTATTGAATTTGTATTAGGGTATTGAATTTGTATTAGGGTATTGAATTTGTATTAGGGTATTGAATTTGAATGTAATATTTTAGAATTTGTATTAGGGTATTGAATTTGTATTAGGGTATTGAATTTGTATTAGTGTATTGAATTTGTATTAGGGTATTGAATTTGAATGTAATATTTTTGAATTTGTATTAGGGTATTGAATTTGTATTAGGGTATTGAATTTGTATTAGGGTATTGAATTTGTATTAGGGTATTGAATTTGTATTAGGGTATTGAATTTGTATTAGGGTATTGAATTTGAATGTAATATTTTTGAATTTGTATTAGGGTATTGAATTTGTATTAGGATATTGAATTTGTATTAGGGTTTTGAATTTGTATTAGGGTATTGAATTTGTATTAGGGTTTTGAATTTGTATTAGGGTATTGAATTTGTATTAGGGTATTGAATTTGTATTAGGGTATTGAATTTGTATTAGGGTTTTGAATTTGTATTAGGGTATTGAATTTGTATTAGGGTATTGAATTTGTATTAGGGTATTGAATTTGTATTAGGGTATTGAATTTGTATTAGGGTATTGAATTTGTATTAGGATATTGAATTTGTATTAGGGTTTTGAATTTGTATTAGGGTATTGCATTTGTATTAGGGTATTGAATTTGTATTAGGGTATTGAATTTGTATTAGGGTATTGAATTTGTATTAGGGTATTGAATTTGTATTAGGATATTGAATTTGTATTAGGGTATTGAATTTGTATTAGGGTATTGAATTTGTAATGCACAAACTTGTATTCCATGATTTGAAACTGAATTGAGTGAATATTGCTTTCAGTTTTAAAATGAAATTTACATTTAGTTGAATATTAAAATTCAATATTTATATATTCATTTTCAATATGATAGATATTGCATTCACTGTCTGTGTATCAAGTTTACAAACTATCATTTCAAGTTTATAAAAGTTTTATATATTAAACTTCTCGGATGCGTTTAGATTAAGTTTTTAAATTCAGGTCTCTAAATTCAGATTCAAAACCAGAGACAACATCCTGGCACTTTGCCAGCCAGGAAAAGTAGAGGAGAACAGGTAGATTGAAATGCTCACTGTGATAAACAGAAGCTTCTGGTGGTTTCTGAAGTCAATGTGGCATGTTGAATTCATTTTTTCCTATGAATTTGGCTCTAGCATTTGAACCGTTTTGGCTATGAGCTCTTATGACCCCATTCCTGAAAGACACTCTGGAACATGGTCATGCCTTCTGTTTCCCTCTATGAGGATTGTTAGAAGGGAGTGTCATAAAAACTGCAATTTGTCCCCAATAAGAACATACTGTAGTTGAATAGCCCTTCTAAGGATAGCCTTTCCACTCCCTATTTAAAGTTTCTCTTGGGACTAACTGGGATCAAAACATGTCTCCCGCATCTCACAAGATTCCTGTGAGTGTGAGACTTAGATGTCTACGATGCTCAAACCCAAATGATGGGTTTTGTTTATTTTCATAGAACAATACACAGTTTCAACACAGTATTGAGAGTTTCAAACAAATGAGTTAAACTAACACTACCTCTGCATATTGACCTAGTACATTCAAAAAGACCTGCAAGGTCCCCTCCTTTTTCCCCTGAACAGTTCTCTCAAAGTATAGGAAAAGGAAAATGTCATTTTACCATAAACAACCCATTGGGTGGATCAGTGCTTTGATCCAATTGATTAGCACACATTTCCATGTTACGAGCAGTGCCTCGGCCCCACGCCTGTTTAACAATGCTCCAGACATTTGACCCCTCCCTTCCCCCACCCAGTGATGCTCAACTGAACTGGATTCAGGTTGTGTTCATCTCCTGGTCTCCATCAGAACAGACAATAATTGAAGCCCACTCTGACAGAAGAGGAGAACGGAGCAGTGTGTGTTACTGCCAGTCCTGGAGATGAAGCCTAACCAATTAGGCTGTGTTTGACTTAACGCTCTGAGCGACTGTGCTCGTCCATATGTGCCGGAGAGGACGGTTATGATAACAGCTCTGGTAATGATTCTAACGATGATGAAGCCTTAACGAAGCCGGATCAGCCCTAGCGAAGCTGGTCCTTAACGAGGTGCCCGAAGTCACTGGCCTTGACAGGGGCGCAGGGGCGAGGTGACACTGCGGACCTCAGACCATGCACCCATGCACGCGCGTGTGTGTGTGCGTGTGTGCGTGTGTGCGTGTGCGTGTGTGCGTGTGCGTGTGTGCGTGTGTGTGTGTGTGTGTGTGTGTCTGTGTGTGTGTGTGTGTGCGCGTTCTTGCGTGTGTGCGTGTGCTTGTGCATATGTTTTAACCGCTTCCTGCTCTGCGATTTGACGAGAGAGCCACAGTGCTCCCAGTTGCTTGCCAATTAGGACACTCACATCCATAAATATTTCAGCCTCCTTCCTATATAGGTCAGGCCTCTATCTCCCTCTCTCTCCCCGAACACCCGTCTGTGACTGGCATGTCTTTTTAGTCTGGAGTTGTACCTCTGTACTTTAGTGACAAAGTGAGCCCCCATTCAGTCCACTCAGTGTGTCTGTGTGTCTGCGTTTGTATGTTTGTGTTACATTTGTGTGTTCTTTTCTGTGAAGTTCGGGCAGGGTGAGGTCATGAGGGTACAGTAGGCCACATTGGGATAGGTTCAAAGAGAGGTGGATGTCATACTGTAGCTTTAATATCTCCGCTGCCTGTTTCATCGTAGCCAGGATGATGTGGTCTGTGAAGGGAATTCGTTTATATACTTAGCCCATTTGACTTTAGTGGAGGACACACAGCTGGTATTTCCATAATGAGGTGTTGCACAGAGCATCTGGAAAGAGACCAAAGAGAGAGAGAGTATGCCAGCCACTTACAGGGTAGAACGAGAGGGGAAGGGTTATTACCTCAGGTAAAAACCCACAGGAAGTGACATCAGAGGGAGTTCACACTCAGACTGAGGGGACTCGTCTATGATGTATGTAATCCTGTGATTCAGCACCTGCTAGCTCACAGTACACCAGCCTACACCAATATGGGAAGTGAGCAAATCTGACATATACAGAAGAAAGGCACAGAATGTTCTTGAATACGTACGTGCACCACCCCTCCACTTGAACACACACAGACAGACACAGACATAGACACACAGATACAGACACACACATAGCACACACAGACATCCCCAAACACACACACAGTAGCAAGCTGCTTTGCAGTAGTGACTGTGAATCCTCGGCTCTCCCCGTTGCCAGGCGGTTCACACATCCACACACGGTTATATAACCCAGCTAAGGCATACTAAAGTGCCAGTGGTTTTTTAGATCATGCCGTGTTCGAGCTCCCATCATCCACTACTGTACTGGGCGCTAAGCAGCAGAGAGAGAAAGAGAGAGAAGAGAGGAGTAAAAGAAAACACCCAGTTATGCAAGAAACGGTTGATGCAGGAGGAATTAGAACACCTAAATACATTACTATGATAGCCACACTTACACATAGAGAGAGATAAAGAGAGAGATACAGAAAGAGAGAGAGAGATACAGAGAGAGAGAGAGAGAGAGAGAGAGAGAGAGAGAGAGAGATACTGAGAGAGAGAAAGAGAAAGAGAGAGAGATACAGAGAGAGAGAGAGAGAGAGGGAGATACTGAGCGAGAGAAAGAGAAAGAGAGAGAGATACAGAGAGAGAGAGAGATAGATACAGAGAGAGAGATACAGAGAGAGAGAGATACAGAGAGAGAGATAGAGAGAGAGAGATACAGTTGGAGCAATACAGACAA
Source organism: Oncorhynchus mykiss (assembly GCF_057628025.1). Taxonomy (NCBI): domain Eukaryota; kingdom Metazoa; phylum Chordata; class Actinopteri; order Salmoniformes; family Salmonidae; genus Oncorhynchus; species Oncorhynchus mykiss. The sequence continues at coordinate 57,397,627 of NC_143034.1, forward strand.
AGCGATACCGAGAGAGAGATACAGAGAGAGAGAGAGAGATCCAGACAAAGCGATACCGAGAGAGAGATACAGAGAGAGAGAGATACAGACAAAGCGATACCGAGAGAGATACAGAGAGAGAGAGATACAGACAAAGCGATACCGAGAGAGATACAGAGAGAGAGAGAGAGAGAGAGAGATACAGACAGAGCGATACAGAGAGAGAGATGCAGAGAGAGAGAGAGAGAGAGAGAGAGAGAGAGAGAGATACAGAGAGAGAGAGAGAGAGAGCGATACAGACGGAGCGATACAGACAAAGCGATACAGAGAGAGAGAGATGCAGAGAGAGCGAGAGAGAGAGAGAGAGAGAGAGAGAGAGAGAGAGAGAGAGATACAGAGAGAGAGATACAGAGAGAGAGATAGAGAGAGAGAGATACAGACGGACAAAGCGATACAGAGAGAGATACTGAGAGAGAAAGAGAGATACTGAGAGAGAGATACTGAGAGAGAGACAGAGACAGAGAGTCAGATTGAGTAGAAAATACGTTGTGAGTCTTGTTGTAGCTATAGTGGTAGTTCTGTCAGTAGTGACAACGATGGCAGTCTGTGGTAAAGATGTCTCATGTTTGTGGATCCTAGCCAGGGTTGACTAGGAGTCAGAGCATGGTGTGATGAGCTACATAGTTAATACAGAGAGGGGGGCTGGATTCTGGCCTGATCTGGCCCAATAAAATCAATGGGTCTGGGGTAGGACACACACAGGGGGCTTGCATGTAGGGCAGCAGGGGTGGGACAGTGGGGACGGTGGGGCGATGGGGGGTGTAGGCGACATTGGGGAGATCATTGGTTGTGGCCCAGCATGGGAGTTCCAGAACCAGCTCCAGAGGGGGGATGGACAGCCGGTCGCTCGGCCCTGAGCCCTGGTGGGTCACGCCGGTTCCACCTGAGGCCAGGACCATGGACCATGGTCACAGCCATTGGACCAGAGGGAGGGTCACACCACATGACCTCCACTGCCTCGGTAGAGGATAGTCATCAGGATAATGTGTTAATCATGAGTGACAGCCTTAAAGGGATTCTATTACAGACTATTATTACTATGACTGTCCACTTGGATTTACTGTGTGGTGTTAGGTAGCTGGAGAGAGATGTCACAGTGTAGCTGTGTGACAGTGGTGGCCTAGGCGACAGATATGGAGTCCATCGATAGATACATAAACACATACAGGCCCATAAAGGAAAAGGCAATCATTTTAGTGGCCTGGTGGAGCGAGCAAGTACCAGCGCTCTGACTACACATCTCATTAAGGCTGGAAATATGGAAGACTCCTCTTATAAACTCAGAGGTGAGAGAATGTACAGTATCTCGTAAACAAAAGGACAGTAACACAGAGATTACACAACCGTTATTTGTGACTGCATATGGACACTTGTTAGCCTTCCTTCACACACACATTGACATATCCACATTGAATGCAGGGTTTCTCTGTACTGACCCATGTTAGTCCGTGCTGTGGTATTATGCTAACAGTGGCTTATCGTGACATAAACCACAGTATTACCAGTCTTATCCATATGTATTGGAGCATCTCTCTGTGCTATCATGCCATTCACTGTTGCACCAGGCTAATTTTAAATTGAGCTTCCTCTGCCCTGTGCTCTGGGCTACTAATCATGCTTTTCTGGCTGATAAGCTAGCTAACAGATTAAGCAGGGTTACTGTTCAGTTTGTTCAAACTAATAGGGCCTCCTCTACCCTGTGGTAGTCTATGGGCTACTTTGCTGTTTGTGTAAACGCTAAGGCTAAGATAAGCTAACACAGACAGCAGTGATTATGTAGGTTACTGTGTTAATGCTAAGCTAACAGAGAGGGAGTAGTGATTCTGGGCTGTTGGTGCTAAGCTAACCCAGAGCAGCTAGCTATGGCACAGTGCTGTCAGGCAGGCAGGCAGATGGGCAGGCCTGATCTATGGGGACATCAGCAGTGGAGTGGAGGGTAATTACAGTAATTGAAATGTGGTCTTTAATTGTCTGAGCAGTCCTGTCATGTGAAGGAACTTCAATGTGTCGGGTGGCCCAGATTCTTTTCCACCGTGCTCCAGTGACCAGTCTGTGTGTGGATGAGTGTGTGAGGGGTGTGTGTAGATAGGGATTTTGCTGTGTGATATGTTATGTTAGTATGACATGATATTCAGTATGATATTCAGTGGGGGACTGCAGTGTCAGAGAGCATGCAGCCCACTTTAGGCCTATGTCGTACAGTACTTTTCCATGTGAGAAAAAAATTGAGAAAAATTTACTTTGTCTGTGTGCATATAGAGAGTGTACGTGTATAGGGGTGGTGTGAGAGTATGCATACACATGCTTGTGTGCAACTCTGAGGGCATATAATAACTTTGTGAGCATATGTGTGTCACAAGCGGCTGGTGACACAGTAATTTGGGAGGACAGGAGGATAGTAATGGCTGGAACGGCGTAAACGGAATGGTATTAAACACAGCAAACACGCTGTTTCCATGTGGTTGATACCATTCCATTTCAGGCATTATTATGAGACATCCTCCCCTCACCAGCCTCCTGCAGGAGGCTTCTTGGTTGAGGCTGAGTATTGAGGAGGAGGAGGGCGGGCCTGTATTAATAAGTGTTTGTAGTTTTAAATCAATGTGCCTGGGAGCTGAGGCACCTGATTAGCATGACCCTGTCCTGCACATCAGTACATTCAGTGCTGGGGGAGGCTGATTAAGAGCCAATGCTAATTTCCTCTCACAACGCTGTCAATGAGAGAGGGAGAGAGAAGAGAGAAGAGAAGAAGGTTCAAAGAGATGCCTTTGTCAAGAGAACTGCATATTTATTGGTGTATGTACGTGTGTGTGTGTGCGTTCATGCATTCGTGCTTTTTTTTGTGTGTATACGACCTACTATTTGGTTTATATGCTGAAGCCATAAACTGGCAATGTACTGGTAAATGGACATGATGTTAAGTGTGAATATGTGTTATGTGGCATTAATGCAATAGAGTGATCCCTGGCTGTGAGTCACTGTGAGTCACTATGGAGCTGTGTTGGGTAGTGTTGGTAGGGGAGAATGGGGTAAGCTGGCTGTGAGTCACTGTGAGTCACTCTGGAGCTGTGTTGGGTAGTGTTGGTAGGGGAGAATGGGGTAAGCTGGCTGTGAGTCACTGTGAGTCACTCTGGAGCTGTGTTGGGTAGTGTTGGTAGGGGAGAATGGGGTAAGCTGGCTGTGAGTCACTGTGAGTCACTCTGGAGCTGTGTTGGGTAGTGTTGGTAGGGGAGAATGGGGTAAGCTGGCTGTGAGTCACTGTGAGTCACTCTGGAGCTGTGTTGGGTAGTGTTGGTAGGGGAGAATGGGGTAAGCTGGCTGTGAGTCACTGTGAGTCACTCTGGAGCTGTGTTGGGTAGTGTTGGTAGGGGAGAATGGGGTAAGCTGGCTGTGAGTCACTGTGAGTCACTCTGGAGCTGTGTTGGGTAGTGTTGGTAGGGGAGAATGGGGTAAGCTGGCTGTGAGTCACTGTGAGTCACTCTGGAGCTGTGTTGGGTAGTGTTGGTAGGGGAGAATGGGGTAAGCTGGCTCTGAGTCACTGTGAGTCACTCTGGAGCTGTGTTGGGTAGTGTTGGTAGGGGAGAATGGGGTAAGCTGGCTGTGAGTCACTGTGAGTCACTCTGGAGCTGTGTTGGGTAGTGTTGGTAGGGGAGAATGGGGTAAGCTGGCTGTGAGTCACTGTGAGTCACTCTGGAGCTGTGTTGGGTAGTGTTGGTAGGGGAGAATGGGGTAAGCTGGCTGTGAGTCACTGTGAGTCACTCTGGAGCTGTGTTGGGTAGTGTTGGTAGGGGAGAATGGGGTAAGCTGGCTGTGAGTCACTGTGAGTCACTCTGGAGCTGTGTTGGGTAGTGTTGGTAGGGGATAATGGGGTAAGCTGGCTGTGAGTCACTGTGAGTCACTCTGGAGCTGTGTTGGGTAGTGTTGGTAGGGGAGAATGGGGTAAGCTGGCTGTGAGTCACTGTGAGTCACTCTGGAGCTGTGTTGGGTAGTGTTGGTAGGGGAGAATGGGGTAAGCTGGCTGTGAGTCACTGTGAGTCACTCTGGAGCTGTGTTGGGTAGTGTTGGTAGGGGAGAATGGGGTAAGCTGGCTGTGAGTCACTGTGAGTCACTCTGGAGCTGTGTTGGGTAGTGTTGGTAGGGGAGAATGGGGTAAGCTGGCTGTGAGTCACTGTGAGTCACTCTGGAGCTGTGTTGGGTAGTGTTGGTAGGGGAGAATGGGGTAAGCTGGCTGTGAGTCACTGTGAGTCACTCTGGAGCTGTGTTGGGTAGTGTTGGTAGGGGAGAATGGGGTAAGCTGGCTGTGAGTCACTGTGAGTCACTCTGGAGCTGTGTTGGGTAGTGTTGGTAGGGGAGAATGGGGTAAGCTGGCTGTGAGTCACTGTGAGTCACTCTGGAGCTGTGTTGGGTAGTGTTGGTAGGGGAGAATGGGGTAAGCTGGCTGTGAGTCACTGTGAGTCACTCTGGAGCTGTGTTGGGTAGTGTTGGTAGGGGAGAATGGGGTAAGCTGGCTGTGAGTCACTGTGAGTCACTCTGGAGCTGTGTTGGGTAGTGTTGGTAGGGGAGAATGGGGTAAGCTGGCTCTGAGTCACTGTGAGTCACTCTGGAGCTGTGGTGGGTAGTGTTGGTAGGGGAGAATGGGGTAAGTTGAGCCACCATTGTTTCTACGTCACCATACACAAAATGTCTCATTTGACCAAATATTTAGGAAGAGGTCATAATTTCATGGAGTATGTGAAGGAAAAAAACGTGGTAAGCAAGTTCGGTCCAAAAAACAGATTTTCACCAAGTCAAATCAATTTATTGTGTTGGAGGTTTGTAGCTGTGTGGACTAATATAGTCATGTTTGCCTTGGGGTAAGTTGAGCCAATGGTAAGTTGAGCAAATGGAAGTGTTTTCTTTCCAGGCATAATACAAGGAATTCTGGATTGGATATGAAGTAACAACAGGGCCTATGTTAAAAGTGTTTGTTAGGTGTTCAGCCTGTCTTAAAAGATTCTTAAAATGATTCAAATACAAAACAGTGATTGTGATTGTGTTGAATTGTGTTTGGGAAATAAAGATAGACCTGATTTTAAAAAAGGTTGCGGTAATATTTCATTCAGTACAGACATTTGTAGCAGCTAAATGTACCCCGTACCCGGAGTAAGTTGTGCCATGAGACCAGTTGTTTTGGACAAGTTTTGTTTTCAAAACTGTAAAGTTTACATGAATTCTAATTATTTCTAGGGATACGCAACATCCTGAAATATATGTAGATATCTTTATTAGAATGAATACTATATTTCCCTTGATGGAGAGATGCTGAATGTAAACAAAGGCTCACCTTACCCCCCTCTCCCCTACTACTTCATTATGAGGTGATCAGCATGTGTGGAGAGGTGATTAGATACTGTAAAGACACTGATGTGTTACATATGTGTACAATAGTCTGCGTGAAGTCGTGTGTATGAACGGGGTGAGTCAGTGTTCAGGACTGCCACTGCCGCTGCCCAGGTGCCAGCCTAAACTGTAGTTGTGCCAATCAATACAGAGCACACCAGCTCTGTATCTCTGCGGGCAGCCTGGCACGCACACTGGCACGCACACTGGCACGCACACTGGCACTCACAGATAGGCGGCAAAGCGGGGCAGGGCAGCTCTAACAAGCCACTATCAGTCATCACTACGCCTTTCCCATCCTAATAGGAACAATGACAGGCAGGGACAGGGACACATCCATCCCAGGCAGGACTGTTTTCTGTCTGTCTAATGAGGCAGGATGGAGGGTATGTGGTAGTGGAGCTGATAAAGGACAGGATAGCATAGGGCTGCTGTGTGTCACTACTTTAATAACCAGCCTGACGGGTAACGCTTTGGGCTTAGCGAGAACACAGGGAGGGGACGAGGTGAGGAGGCAGAGATGCCTCTCCCCAAATAGGTCCCAGGCGACCCACACAGACAGAAGTGGGCCCTGGCGAGGCTCTTTGTGATAGTGACCTCGACCCAAATCAAAACGGTGACCTGGCTGATAATCACAGGGCTCCAGAGCGCATTCTCGATTAGCGCTCCGCCTTTCATGTGCCGCGTCGCCAAGAGGGACTTCAGAAACACAAGACGAGACCGAGGTCGCCGCTGTCTCTGGCTATCAGCAGAGAGGTCAACACTTTCATTTAGACAAGGTCATTGTTTTCCAGCTTGATAGATTTCTGAGAGACAATATTTCTGA
>NC_143034.1:57708870-57856370 GCF_057628025.1 Oncorhynchus mykiss
AAGTTTCTGCGGTCATATTGCCGGGACCGGCCTGGTGAGTGGGCGAGGTATGTTCCTTGGGCTGAGCTCACTCAGAACTCCCTCCGCCACTCCTCAACGAACATGTCCCCTTTTGAGTGTGTGTTGGGTTACCAGCCGGTCCTGGCCCCATGGCATCAGAGCCAGACAGAGGCTCCTGCGGTAGAGGAATGGGTACAGCGCTCCAAGGACACCTGGAAAGCCGTCCAGGAGTCGCTAAGACTAGCGGGAGAACGGCCGACGCCTCGCTCTCTGGGTCGTCCTCGAGGCCGGTGGCGGCCCCGCTGCGGGAGCCGCGCGTCAGGAGGGGGGGGGGGGGGGGGGGTACTTTTTTGTTTGTCTGTTTGTATTGTCTTATTAGTTTCACCTTTGTTCTTTTGTATGGCTTAATGAGCTTCCCTATTTTAAGTACGTGTACCCGCTCTTGTTTTGTGCAGGATTGTCTTTATGTTAAGTGTGCGTTTTAGGTAGAGGTGGTTATATTTTCTGGACTTGGCACCCTGTGTTTTTGGGTAGTCACTTTGTTGTCCGCCCCTGTGTTGTTGGGCTTGTCATTTTTGTGTGCCGTATTAAAGAGCACTTTTCCCCAGTGGAACTCTCTGTGCCTGATTCCTTCACCCACCTAGTCCCGCGTGACACCTCCCCTTCCTCCTCTGAGGAGCCTCCACTGAGGTCAGTGTACATGAATCTTATTTGGAGTGACATTTCAGCCAACTTGCCTCAACAAGTACTACATAATTGGTTCTTTAGGGTTATGCTGATGATTGAGACATTTACATCTCCTTGACAATCATGTTTGTTATAAATGACAGTTTTATGATACAAGCAATCAATTATCATAGAGCTCTTGACATGTTCTGCACCTGAGGCTGAACTACAATGTGAACAGTGTGATGAACAGTGTGATGAAGCAGCATCCATTATCATGCAGGGCTCGTAGCAACTATTGATTTATTTCAGATTTTGATTTGATATTTATTTGATTTGAGCGTGCTGTCGATTTTACACTCGAATGCACGCTTGGATGCACACACACACACACACACACACACACACACACACACCTAGTGGAGGTGGTGTACCTTGTTGAGTGCAGCCACTCTCTGGGCGAGCTGGGCCTCTATCTCAGGCAGCGTCTCGGCCCTCTGCAGGGTCTGCTGCAGCTTCTGCTTGGCATCGTCTAGACGCTCCTGGAGCTGCCTGTTCTTCTCCTCACTCTGCAGGAGTGGAGGAGGATGAGGAGGAGGAAGAGGTAAGATGAGGAGGAAGAGAAGGAGGAGAAGGAATTTAACCTCACAGTCAGTAACAAAAATAATTCTTAACCCTGAACGCAAAATGCAGAGCTTTTATCATTGCTAAACTACCAATCCTCTCCACTAGCAGAAACAACTAGGAGAAAGCAGGTCGCTTCACCCACCTGCCTGTAGAGGGAGTCTTTACTGGCCAGGTCATTCTCCAGCCTGTCTTTAATGTCGTGGAGAGACGTCGCCTCCCTCTGGGCACTTAGGTACCTGCAGGCACACAGCACAATGACATACAGCAGACACATCTTGAAGGCAATGTCGTACAACTGAACACAACAGACACAATTGCCTATGGCAAAAGACATTCCCTGGTGTATTCAGGGGGGGTGGATAGACAGTTGTATTTACCTGCGTTCTAAAGTAGTTATTCTCTCCTCCATGTCCTCCCTCTGACAAAGAGCCTGATAGAGAGGTAAAAGGGGGAGGGACAGACAGAGGAAAAGAGAGAAATAGAAAGAGGGAGAAAAACATAAAAGTCGGGCATGATCAAAGAGACTTGGCGCTGCTGGCTAAACCACTAGAACTGTAGCTGAAGTATGATAATGGTTAGTTGAAGGAAATTGTTGACAGAGGAAACACGTCGCTGCCAAGTGACAGATGTTATTGCACAAGTCCTGGAGGAGGAGGAGGAGGAGGGAGAGAAGGGGGAGGAGGAAGGAGAGGAGGGGTAGGAGGAGGAGGAAGAGGGAGAGGAGGGAGAGGAGGAGGGAGAGGAGGGGGGAGAGGGAGAGGAGGGGGAGGAGGAGGGAGAGGAGGAGGGGTAGGAGGAGGAGGAAGAGGGAGAGGAGGGAGAGGAGGAGGGAGAGGAGGGGGGAGAGGGAGAGGAGGGGGAGGAGGAGGGAGAGGAGGGGGAGGAGGATGGAGAGGAGGAAGGAGAGGAGGAGGAGGAGGATAGAGATGAGGAGGAGGGAGAGGAGGAAGGAGAGGAGGAGGAGGGAGAGGAGGAGGAGGGAGAGGAGGGAGAGGAGGGAGAGGAGGAGGGAGAGGGAGAGGAGGAGGGAGAGGAGGGAGGGGAGGAGGCCGAGGAGGGAGAGGAGGAGGAGGAGGAGGGAGAGGAGGGGGAGGAGGAGGAGGAGGGCGGAGGAGGGGGAGGGAAGAAGGAGGAGGAGGAATGGGAGGGAGAGGAGGAGGAGGTGGCTGTGTGAGTGACAGCGCTAGCTTCTATCCACACGCTTGCCTGTTTACTAGTGATACTGTTGCCATGGCTACAGGGTAAGTCTCACACATACAGTATAGTACAGTAGCAGTTATTGCTGCCAAGTAGGAAAATGGCTCTGATGCCACAGGAAACTGTTACATTTTGCTAATAGAGTAGGGAAAACAGACAAACATTTTTCTCTATCGCAATGAGATGCTGACACACACGTGTATTTTCAACCAATTGGGAAGTAGAGCTCACCTCCTTCACATCCCTCTGCAGTTTCTGATTGGCTTCCTCTGACTTGGTCACCTCCCTCCTAGCTGCAGTCAACTGTTCCTCGATCTCCCCAACCTGGAGAGTGACATAATATTTACACACAAGAAGCCACCATCTGGGTCAGTATCACATCTATGAAAGTCATATTCCTTATAACACATGTATGTCTGGTGTATGTATGACTCAAACTGTTAGTTATCTCTATTTGTCACTCACCTGTCTGCACATGAGGGCCAGTCTTTCTTTCAGCTGGGCCAGCTCTGCTCTCTGCCGCTCTATCTCTGTTTCTCTCTGTCTCTCTCTGTCAATCTCTCCATCCTCCAGGATGGAGGAGGGTCCATTGGGCAGCCGCTGTGAGAGGAAGAAGGAGAGGAAAACGACAAGGGAAAGACAAGATCATGTAAAGATGGAAATGTGATGCGACTCCTTAAACTCCAAGCAAACTATGCAGCACATGAGACACTAATACTTCAACATTTACTTCAGCCAATACAGCATAAATCCCCTCACCTCTTTCCCATTTTCTAAGCCTTGTTGGCGTCTTTTGATTTGGTCTCGTAGAGAATGGCACTAGGTAGAGATGGAGAACAGGAAGGTTTAGAAAAGATGCTTTATCTGCGGACAGAGGAAAAGGAGAACGAGCAGAGGAGGATAACTCACCTCATTTGAGGAGGACTCCAGCTCTTCCTCTAAAACAGTCACTCGCTCCAGAGCCACACGTAACCTCTCTCGCACCTAAGGAGGTCCAAGACAGACAGAGGGGGAGAGAAAGACGAGATAGTGGAAAGGGAGAAAGAGAGTGGGAGTGAAGGTGAGAGAGAGAGGTGGATGTTAGTACAGAAACGGAAATCCTGTGGAGCCAGCCCACTCACTCCTCCATTTAGCACCCAGACTGACCTTCTTGTCCAGCCTTTTACCCACACACACACACACACACACACACACACACACACACACACACACACACACACACACACACACACACACACACACACACACACACACACACACCTTCTCGTCCAGGGCTTTGTGGTGTTCGAACAGGGACTTGAGGGCCTTGAGGACCTCCACCTCGCTGGAGACCCCGGCAGGAGACTGGGCCTGCCTCTTCACCACTGTCATCCTCAGACTGCGCTCATGACGAGACACCAGGCACTCCAGATGCTCCAGCAGCAGCTAGACACACAGAGAGCAGGGGCCACTTGGAATAAGGATCTGATCTACATGACAACAGAATTTCAGCATGCTTATAGGGAAGGACACTCAACACGCACAGCACTTACACAAATGACTGATGACTGGCTGAGAGAAATTGATGATAAAATGATTGTGGGGGCTGTCTTGTTAGACTTCAGTGCAGCTTTTGACATTATCGATCATAGTCTGCTGCTGGAAAAACGTATGTGTTATGGCTTTACACCCCAAGCCATAACGTGGATAAAGAGTTACTTGTCTAACACAACACAAGAGGATGTTCTTTAATGGAAGCCTCTCAAATATAATCCAGTTAGAATCAGGAATTCCCCAGGGTTTTCCATTTTTACTAACGACATGCCACTGACTTTGAGTAAAGCCAGAGTGTCTATGTATGTGGATGACTCAACACGTCAGCTACTACAGCTACTGAAATGACTGCAACACTTATTAACAAAGAGCTGCAGTTAGTTTCAGAGTGGATGGCAAGGAATAAGTTAGTCCTAAATATTTATAAAACTAAAAGCATTGTATTTGGAACAAAACACTCACTAAACCTCAACTAAATCTTGTAATAAATCATGTGAAAATTGAGCAAGTTGAGATGACTAAACTGCTTGGAGTAACCCTGGATTGTAAACGGTCATGGTCAAAACAAATTGATACAACAGTAGCTAAGATGGAGAGAAGTCCATCTATAATAAAGCGATGCTCTGCCTTCTTATCAACACTATCAACAAGGCAGGTCCTACAGGCCCTAGTTTCTACCTTCTTATCAACACTATCAACAAGGCAGGTTCTACAGGCCCTAGTTTCTACCTTCTTAACAACACTATCAACAAGGCAGGTCCTACAGGCCCTAGTTTCTACCTTCTTAACAACACTATCAACAAGGCAGGTTCTACAGGCCCTAGTTTCTACCTTCTTAACAACACTATCAACAAGGCAGGTTCTACAGGCCCTAGTTTCTACCTTCTTAACAACACTATCAACAAGGCAGGTCCTACAGGCCCTAGTTTCTACCTTCTTAACAACACTATCAACAAGGCAGGTTCTACAGGCCCTAGTTTCTACCTTCTTAACAACACTATCAACAAGGCAGGTCCTACAGGCCCTAGTTTCTACCTTCTTAACAACACTATCAACAAGGCAGGTCCTACAGGCCCTAGTTTCTACCTTCTTAACAACACTATCAACAAGGCAGGTTCTACAGGCCCTAGTTTCTACCTTCTTAACAACACTATCAACAAGGCAGGTTCTACAGGCCCTAGTTTCTACCTTCTTAACAACACTATCAACAAGGCAGGTCCTACAGGCCCTAGTTTCTACCTTCTTAACAACACTATCAACAAGGCAGGTCCTACAGGCCCTAGTTTCTACCTTCTTAACAACACTATCAACAAGGCAGGTCCTACAGGCCCTAGTTTCTACCTTCTTAACAACACTATCAACAAGGCAGGTCCTACAGGCCCTAGTTTCTACCTTCTTAACAACACTATCAACAAGGCAGGTCCTACAGGCCCTAGTTTCTACCTTCTTAACAACACTATCAACAAGGCAGGTCCTACAGGCCCTAGTTTCTACCTTCTTAACAACACTATCAACAAGGCAGGTCCTACAGGCCCTAGTTTCTACCTTCTTAACAACACTATCAACAAGGCAGGTCCTACAGGCCCTAGTTTCTACCTTCTTAACAACACTATCAACAAGGCAGGTCCTACAGGCCCTAGTTTCTACCTTCTTATCAACACTATCAACAAGGCAGGTCCTACAGGCCCTAGTTTCTACCTTCTTAACAACACTATCAACAAGGCAGGTCCTACAGGCCCTAGTTTCTACCTTCTTAACAACACTATCAACAAGGCAGGTTCTACAGGCCCTAGTTTCTACCTTCTTAACAACACTATCAACAAGGCAGGTCCTACAGGCCCTAGTTTCTACCTTCTTAACAACACTATCAACAAGGCAGGTCCTACAGGCCCTAGTTTCTACCTTCTTAACAACACTATCAACAAGGTAGGTCCTACAGGCCCTAGTTTCTACCTTCTTAACAACACTATCAACAAGGCAGGTCCTACAGGCCCTAGTTTCTACCTTCTTAACAACACTATCAACAAGGCAGGTCCTACAGGCCCTAGTTTCTACCTTCTTATCAACACTATCAACAAGGCAGGTTCTACAGGCCCTAGTTTCTACCTTCTTATCAACACTATCAACAAGGCAGGTTCTACAGGCCCTAGTTTCTACCTTCTTAACAACACTATCAACAAGGCAGGTCCTACAGGCCCTAGTTTCTACCTTCTTATCAACACTATCAACAAGGCAGGTTCTACAGGCCCTAGTTTCTACCTTCTTATCAACACTATCAACAAGGCAGGTCCTACAGGCCCTAGTTTCTACCTTCTTATCAACACTATCAACAAGGCAGGTTCTACAGGCCCTAGTTTCTACCTTCTTAACAACACTATCAACAAGGCAGGTCCTACAGGCCCTAGTTTCTACCTTCTTAACAACACTATCAACAAGGCAGGTCCTACAGGCCCTAGTTTTGTCGCACCTTGACTACTGTTCAGTCGTGTGGTCAGCTGCCACAAAAAAAAGGACTTAGGAAAATTGCAATTGGCTCAGAACAGGGCAGCACGGCTGACCCTTGGATGTACACAGTGAGCTAATATTAATAATACCCATGTCAATCTCTACTGGCAGAAAGTGGAGGAGAGATTGACTTCATCACTACTTTTATTTATGAGAGGTATTGACATGTTGAATACACCGAGCTGTCTGTCTAAATTACTGGCACACAGCTAGGACACCCATGCATACCCAACAAGACATGCCACAAGAAGTCTCTCCACAGTCCCCAAGTCCAGAACAGACTTTGGGAGGCACACAGCTCGGACACCCATGCATACCCCACAAGACATGTCACCAGAGGTCTCTTCACAGTCCCCAAGTCCAGAACAGACAACGGAAGTACTACATAGAGCCATGACTACATGGAACTCTGTTCCACATCAAGTAACTGACACAGGCAGTAAAATTAGATTTGAAAAACAGATAAAAAAAACACCTTATGGAACAACGGGGACTGTGACACAACAAACATTGGCACAGACACTTACACACACAAAAACATACGCACTATACACACACATGGATTTAGTACTGTCGATGTGGTAGTGGTGGAGTAGGGGGCTGAGGGCACACAGTGTGTTTTGAAATCTGTGAATGTATTGTACAAATACAAACTGAACTGTATAACATATAGGTATACAGACATACTCAAGCGTAAACATATGCGTGCATGAATAGACATGCACACATCAATAGACACAAAGACGTACACTTAAGCCCACAATTCAACACGCGCACACGCACACGCGCGCACACACACACACACACACACACACACACACACACACACACACACACTAACCCGTGTGTTGTTCCTCTCTGCCTTGAGTTCTGCTATCTCCTCCTCTCTCTCCAGCAGCTGCTCCCGGCAGACATTCAGCTCTTTGGTCAGCACTGCAAACTCCTGCAGAGACACAAGGGGGCGACGTTACTCACAATACACTGTATGTAGCCATAATCATATACAGTACATTAGCACACATACATACAGCACAATTACAAACAGTTCAACAAGACACAATTAAGCACAAAAACATTTCAACAAGAAAAAAATTTACATTTAAATTACAGACCTGTGACACACTGGTGTGACACATACACACACAGTGGAGGCTGGTGGGAGGAGCTATAGGAGGACGAGCTCATTGTAATGTCCAAAATGGTATAAATAGAAGGGGATCACACACAAAGATATGGAAACCACATTTGACCCCATTCCATGCATTCCATTCCAGCCATTACAATGAGCCCGTCCTCCTATAGCTCCTCCCACCAGCCTCCACTGATCACTGAGTCGACTATAGTATGACGTTGAGTTTCCAACTACGTATATCTGGGAGCAGATAATGTCTATGTTCCTGACCTGGGTTGCTCATAACACTCCAGTGAACACCTCATGGCCATTCCTCATGGCCATGGCGGGGCCAGCCATGTTGTGTAGGCTAGGCTGACATATGGCCACATATGACACTGTACCATCCTCTGTCCTGTCGGCCATCTTGGCTCAGATGGACTTTACCCGTGCGTGACCAAGCCGTGACACACATTCACTATCAGTGTCACAGTAAGGAAAGGCATGCAACCGCCCGTGTCCTGGAGCATGTGAAGACTGAATCATGGGCGTTTCCACAAGCCACTGAGAGACATTGGTGCTCAGTCCAGCTCTTCCAGTATATGGTGTAATTCTACATGCCCTGGAGCATTATAACATAACACTGTTGATTATTGTGTTCAGTGGACTGGTAGGAATATTAGGGACTGGGCTGTCAGTGTGCACATCGGTGGTAACTACTGATAGAGGAGAAAAGAGAAAAAGAAGACAGGGTAAAAAGGGAAAAAGACGACAGGGGAAAAGGGAAAAAGACGACAGGGGAAAAAGGGAAAAAGACGACAGGGGAAAAAGACGACAGGGGAAAAAGACGACAGGGGAAAAAGACGACAGGGGAAAAAGACGACAGGGGAAAAAGGGAAAAAGACGACAGGGGAAAAAGACGACAGGGGAAAAAGACGACAGGGGAAAAAGGGAAAAAGACGACAGGGGAAAAAGACGACAGGGGAAAAAGACGACAGGGGAAAAAGACGACAGGGGAAAAAGGGAAAAAGACGACATGGGAAAAAGGAAAAAAAACGACGGGAAAAAGACGATAGGGGAAAAAGACGACAGGGGAAAAAGGGAAAAAGACGACAGGGGAAAAAGGGAAAAAGACGACAGGGGAAAAAGACGACAGGGGAAAAAGGGAAAAAGAAGACAGGGGAAAAAGGGAAAAAGACGACAGGGGAAAAAGGGAAAAAGACGACAGGGGAAAAAGACGACAGGGGAAAAAGGGAAAAAGAAGACAGGGGAAAAAGGGAAAAAGACGACAGGGGAAAAAGACGACAGGGGAAAAAGGGAAAAAGAAGACAGGGGAAAAAGGGAAAAAGACGACAGGGGAAAAAGACGACAGGGGAAAAAGGGAAAAAGAAGACAGGGGAAAAAGGGAAAAAGACGACAGGGGAAAAAGACGACAGGGGAAAAAGGGAAAAAGAAGACAGGGGAAAAAGGGAAAAAGACGACAGGGGAAAAAGACGACAGGGGAAAAAGGGAAAAAGACGACAGGGGAAAAAGGGAAAAAGACGACAGGGGAAAAAGGGAAAAAGACGACATGGGAAAAAGGAAAAAAAACGACGGGAAAAAGGGAAAAAGACGACGGGGAAAAAGGGAAAAAGACGATAGGGGAAAAAGACGACAAGGGAAAAAGACGACAGGGGAAAAAGGGAAAAAAAACGACGGGAAAAAGGGAAAAAGACGATAGGGGAAAAAGACGACAGGGGAAAAAGACGACATGGGGAAAAAGGAAAAAAAACGACAGGGAAAAAGGGAAAAAGACGATAGGGGAAAAAGACGACAGGGGAAAAAGGGAAAAAGACGACAGGGGAAAAAGGGAAAAAGACGACAGGGGAAAAAGGGAAAAAGACGACAGGGGAAAAAGACGACAGGGGAAAAAGACGACAGGGGAAAAAGGGAAAAAGAAGACAGGGGAAAAAGGGAAAAAGACGACAGGGGAAAAAGGGAAAAAGACGACAGGGGAAAAAGACGACAGGGGAAAAAGGGAAAAAGAAGACAGGGGAAAAAGGGAAAAAGACGACAGGGGAAAAAGACGACAGGGGAAAAAGGGAAAAAGAAGACAGGGGAAAAAGGGAAAAAGACGACAGGGGAAAAAGACGACAGGGGAAAAAGGGAAAAAGAAGACAGGGGAAAAAGGGAAAAAGACGACAGGGGAAAAAGACGACAGGGGAAAAAGGGAAAAAGAAGACAGGGGAAAAAGGGAAAAAGACGACAGGGGAAAAAGACGACAGGGGAAAAAGGGAAAAAGACGACAGGGGAAAAAGGGAAAAAGACGACAGGGGAAAAAGGGAAAAAGACGACATGGGAAAAAGGAAAAAAAACGACGGGAAAAAGGGAAAAAGACGACGGGGAAAAAGGGAAAAAGACGATAGGGGAAAAAGACGACAAGGGAAAAAGACGACAGGGGAAAAAGGGAAAAAAAACGACGGGAAAAAGGGAAAAAGACGATAGGGGAAAAAGACGACAGGGGAAAAAGACGACATGGGGAAAAAGGAAAAAAAACGACAGGGAAAAAGGGAAAAAGACGATAGGGGAAAAAGACGACAGGGGAAAAAGGGAAAAAGACGACAGGGGAAAAAGGGAAAAAGACGACAGGGGAAAAAGGGAAAAAGACGACAGGGGAAAAAGACGACAGGGGAAAAAGACGACAGGGGAAAAAGACGACAGGGGAAAAAGGGAAAAAGACGACAGGGGAAAAAGGGAAAAAGACGACAGGGGAAAAAGGGAAAAAGACGACAGGGGAAAAAGACGACGGGGAAAAAGGGAAAAAGACAACGGGGGAAAAAGACGACAGGGGAAAAAGACGACGGGAAAAAGGGAAAAAGACGACAGGGGAAAAAGACGACGGGAAAAAGGGAAAAAGACGACAGGGGAAAAAGACGACAGGGGAAAAAGGGAAAAAGACGACAGGGGAAAAAGGGAAAAAGACGACGGGGGAAAAAGACGACGGGAAAAAGGGAAAAAGACAACAGGGGAAAAAGGGAAAAAGACGACGGGGGAAAAAGGGAAAAAGAAGACAGGGGGAAAAGAAGACAGGGGAAAAAGACGACAGGGGAAAAAGGGAAAAAGAAGACAGGGGAAAAAGAAGACAGGGGAAAAAGACGACAGGGGAAAAAGACGACAGGGGAAAAAGACGACAGGGGAAAAAGGGAAAAAGACGACAGGGGAAAAAGACGACGGGAAAAAGGGAAAAAGACGACAGGGGAAAAAGGTTAAAAGACGACAGGGGAAAAAGACGACGGGAAAAAGACGACAGGGGAAAAAGGGAAAAAGACGACAGGGGAAAAAGGGAAAAAGAAGACAGGGGAAAAAGAAGACAGGGGGAAAAGACGACAGGGGAAAAAGGGAAAAAGACGACAGGGGAAAAGAAGACAGGGGAAAAAGGGAAAAGGAAGACAGGGGAAAAAGACGACAGGGGAAAAAGACGACAGGGGAAAAAGGGAAAAAGACGACAGGGGAAAAGAAGACAGGGGAAAAAGGGAAAAGAAGACAGTGGAAAAAGAAGACAGGGGAAAAAGGGAAAAGAAGACAGTGGAAAAAGGGAAAAGAAGACAGGGGAAAAAGGGAAAAAGACGACAGGGGAAAAAGGGAAAAGAAGACAGGGGGAAAGTTAGGGGTGATGTACAGATGGTACACAGCAGACCCATAGGAATTTGGAATTCTGGGATTGATTCTAGCTGAAAAGACAGCTTTTGGCACCAATATCCCACAATTATATGCGTTCTCTCTCTAGTTCTTTCTTTCTACTATCCTTGTCTCACTCCCCCTCCACAGTCCAAGACACAATGTGATCATAAACTACCTCAAGGTGTCTCGACTGTACCGAGCCTCCATCTCTCCCTCTCATCCTCTCACTCAGCCTTCTCCGCTCTCATCCTCACAATCCTTCATCCATCTCTATCTCTCCATGTGATAACCCAGAACACCTAAGAATAGATGCCAGAAGCTCCATCATTAGTATGCAGCAATATGCACATTGGCCTGATTCGTTAGTCTGTGTGTGTGTTTCACACCACCAGTTCTCTCTCTGTACCATGCTCTTATTCTCACTCTGCAGCCCTCTCTCTCTATCAATCTGTCTCTCTCCACTCTCCCTCTCTCTTTCTCAGCAGTGGCGGCACACTCTGAGCAGACGCACTCAATGAACCCTGCTGGTGTTGAATCTTTCACAATGCGCTGTGCTGCTAGCTCTAGTGTTGAATCTATCACAGCGCTCTGTGCTGCTAGCCCTAGTGTTGAATCTATCACAGCGCTCTGTGCTGCTAGCGCTAGTGTTGAATCTATCACAGGGCTCTGTGCTGCTAGCTCTAGTGTTGAATCTATCACAGCGCTCTGTGCTGCTAGCGCTAGTGTTGAATCTATCACAGCGCTCTGTGCTGCTAGCTCTAGTGTTGAATCTATCACAGCACTCTGTGCTGCTAGCCCTAGTGTTGAATCTATCACAGCGCTCTGTGCTGCTAGCTCTAGTGTTGAATCTATCACAGGGCTCTGTGCTGCTAGCTCTAGTGTTGAATCTATCACAGCACTCTGTGCTGCTAGCCCTAGTGTTGAATCTATCACAGCGCTCTGTGCTGCTAGCGCTAGTGTTGAATCTATCACAGCGCTCTGTGCTGCTAGCTCTAGTGTTGAATCTATCACAGCGCTCTGTGCTGCTAGCGCTAGTGTTGAATCTATCACAGCGCTCTGTGCTGCTAGCGCTAGTGTTGAATCTATCACAGCACTCTGTGCTGCTAGCCCTAGTGTTGAATCTATCACAGCGCTCTGTGCTGCTAGCCCTAGTGTTGAATCTATCACAGCGCTCTGTGCTGCTAGCGCTAGTGTTGAATCTATCACAGCGCTCTGTGCTGCTAGCGCTAGTGTTGAATCTATCACAGCACTCTGTGCTGCTAGCTCTAGTGTTGAATCTATCACAGCGCTCTGTGCTGCTAGCTCTAGTGTTGAATCTATCACAGCGCTCTGTGCTGCTAGCTCTAGTGTTGAATCTATCACAGCGCTCTGTGCTGCTAGCTCTAGTGTTGAATCTATCACAGCACTCTGTGCTGCTAGCTCTAGTGTTGAATCTATCACAGCACTCTGTGCTGCTAGCCCTAGTGTTGAATCTATCACAGCACTCTGTGCTGCTAGCTCTAGTGTTGAATCTATCACAGCACTCTGTGCTGCTAGCTCTAGTGTTGAATCTATCACAGCGCTCTGTGCTGCTAGCTCTAGTGTTGAATCTATCACAGCGCGCTGTGCTGCTAGCGCTAGTGTTGAATCTATCACAGCGCTCTGTGCTGCTAGCTCTAGTGTTGAATCTATCACAGCGCTCTGTGCTGCTAGCTCTAGTGTTGAATCTATCACAGCGCGCTGTGCTGCTAGCCCTAGTGTTGAATCTATCACAGCGCTCTGTGCTGCTAGCGCTAGTGTTGAATCTATCACAGCGCTCTGTGCTGCTAGCGCTAGTGTTGAATCTATCACAGCGCTCTGTGCTGCTAGCGCTAGTGTTGAATCTATCACAGCGCTCTGTGCTGCTAGCGCTAGTGTTGAATCTATCACAGCGCTCTGTGCTGCTAGCGCTAGTGTTGAATCTATCACAGCGCTCTGTGCTGCTAACGCTAGTGTTGAATCTATCACAGCGCTCTGTGCTGCTAGCGCTAGTGTTGAATCTATCACAGCGCTCTGTGCTGCTAGCGCTAGTGTTGAATCTATCACAGCGCTCTGTGCTGCTAGCGCTAGTGTTGAATCTATCACAGCGCTCTGTGCTGCTAGCCCTAGTGTTGAATCTATCACAGCGCTCTGTGCTGCTAGCGCTAGTGTTGAATCTATCACAGCGCTCTGTGCTGCTAGCGCTAGTGTTGAATCTATCACAGCGCTCTGTGCTGCTAGCGCTAGTGTTGAATCTATCACAGCGCTCTGTGCTGCTAGCCCTAGTGTTGAATCTATCACAGCGCTCTGTGCTGCTAGCGCTAGTGTTGAATCTATCACAGCGCTCTGTGCTGCTAGCGCTAGCGTTGAATCTATCACAGCACTCTGTGCTGCTAGCCCTAGTGTTGAATCTATCACAGCGCTCTGTGCTGCTAGCGCTAGTGTTGAATCTATCACAGCGCTCTGTGCTGCTCGCATCATGTATGTGTCCGAAGATGTGTGCACCATATTGATCCCCCTCTCAGTGAGGTAATATGGCCCTTTAATGTCCAGTCATTCTCAGTAAGAACACATTGTCCTATCACATCTGTTATTGCTTTCAATAGTTCAGAGAACATATGGGTTCTAACAAAATAAACCGCATCACTCATCTTAGGCATCCAGGGAGACTGCCTGTCTGAAATCCAAGATGGAGTCCTTTTCGCATGTTCAGTGGCGTCAGTCACACTAGAATGATTACTCCACGGGCATAAGGATGTGGGCTAATATTGGCCTGGGTATTATAGAGGTCTGGGTATTATAGAGGTCTTTACTCAATTGAATGGAACCGCCAATAATATGTAACTGTCTGTCATGAAGTCTAAGTCATGATTCAGCCACAGCCCTGCTCAGTATGCACCAGAAGTGGTCCGTAGGAGCAGGAACAACCACATACCAACAAGAACAGACGGAACAGCTAAGTACAGATGGAACAACTCAGTAAAAAACTGAACAGCTCATTGGTGAGTCCAGTAGATAGCAGGATAGCTCAGTATGGATAAGAGAAGCAACATAAAACCAGAACCCATGATAACGTCTGAGCATAAAAAACTGAAATATAACATTTACATAAGTATTCAGACCCTTTACTCAGTATTTTGTTGAAGCACCTTTGGCAGCGATTACAGACTTGCGTTTTCTTGGGTATGACGCCACAAGCTTGGCACACCTGTATTTGGGGAGTTTCTCCCATTCTTCTCTGCAGATCCTCTCAAGTTCTGTCAGGTTGGATGGGAAGCGTCGCTGCACAGCTATTTTCAGGTCTCTACAGAGATGTTCGATCAGGTTCAAGTCCGGGCTCTGGCTGGGCCACTCAAGGACATTCAGAGAGTTGTCCCGAAACCACTCCTGCGTAGTCTTGGCTGTGGGCTTAGGGTCATTGTCCTGTTGGAAGGTGAACCTTTTCCCCAGTCTGAAGTCCTGAGCGCTCTGGAGCAGGTTTTCTGTACTTTGCTCTGTTCATCTTTCCCTCGATCCTGACTAGTCTCCCAGTCCATGTCACTGAAAAACATTCCCACAGCATGATGCTGCAACCACCATGCTTTACCGTAGGGATGGTGCCAGGTTTCCTCCAGACGTAACACTTGGCATTCAGGCCAAAGAGTTCAATCTTGGTTTCATCAGACCAGAGAATCTTGTTTCTCATGGTCTGAGAGTCCTTTAGGTGCCTTTTGGCAAACTCCAAGCGGGCTGTCATGTGCCTTTTACTGAGGAGTGTCTTCCATCTGGCCACTCTACCATAAAGGTCTGATTGGCGGTGCTGCAGAGATTGTTGTCCTTCTGGAAGGTCCTCCCTTCTCCACAGATGAACTTTTGAGCTCTGTCAGAGTGACCATCGGGTTCTCGAGGCCCTTCTCCCACGATTGCTCAGTTTGGCCTGGCTCTAGGAAGAGTCTTGATGGTTCCAAACTTCTTCCATTTAATAATGATGGAGGCCACTGTCAACTTTGGGACCTTATATAGTCAGGTGTGTGCCTTTCCAAATCATGTCCAATCAATTAAATTTACCACAGGTGGATTCCAATCAAGTTGTAGAAACATCTCAAGGATGATCAATGGAAACAGGATGCATCTGATCCCAAACAAACAGCATGGAGTCTCATAGCAAAGGGTCTGAATACTTATGTAAATAAGGTATTTTAGTTTATTTTTTATTCTAAAAACTTGTTTTCACTTTGTCATTATGGGATATTGTGTGTAGATTGATGAGGGAAATATTTAATTTAATCAATTTTAGAATAAGGCTGTAAGTAACATAATGTGAAAAAAGTCAAGGGGTCTGAATACTTTCCGAATGCACAGTATACACTCACTCTCTCTCTTTCACACTTACAATGTGTTTGCAGCGAGGCAACAGAAAGGTCTCTATAGATTCTTTCTCCAGATCTCACACTTAGTATGTAAACACACATACGACACGCACTCATGCACACAGAAACACACACACACAGGCAGCCACATACGCAAGTGCACACGCAAACACGGACGCACAAATGTACACACACACACAGACACACACCCACTCCCCGTGTGTACCTGTGGTAGGGCGATGGACAGCTGTCTCGAGAGGGAGTCCTTCTCATGGCCCAGGTCTCGGAGTCGAAGCTGGGCTGTCCCCAGACTGTCCTGGGTCTCCCTCAGGCTGTCCAGCAGCCTCTCCCTCTCCGTCAGCATGTTCACCATCAGAGATTCCAGATTCCCTGTGCTGCCCCCCTCGTCACCTCCGCCCCGGGGCTCCCCTCTGCCCCCGTACCCACCCCCCATACCGCCTCCCATTCCCCCGCCACTCCCTCCCGGAGAGGAAGGCCCTCCTCCACTCCCGCCACGCCCATCCTCAGAGATGGTGGGCATCACCTCGCACATCATCTTGAGGCCGGAGAGTGTGTGGGGTGTTAGCTGAAAGTTGGTGGGTGTCGGTGGAGAGTGTGGGATTGTGGGATTGTTCTGGGAGAATTTGCTTCAAGGAGCCCACAGAATTTAGTTTCAAGTGTGTATGCTTGTATGAGGTAAGGTGTGAAGGGCACTCTATTCTCTTTTGTCTCTCTCTCTCTCTATTTCTCTCTGCCTAGCTTTGGCCCTTGGTCTCTCTCTTATGTTTGTGTCCTTATCCTTTTCTCCTGTCACTATGTGAGAGAGGTTGGTTGACAGGCAAGCAGAATGGTGGCACTCTGTTACCCTTCTCTCTCCTCTGTACCTCACCTCCCTATGAATAAGACGTCACAGTCATCACTAACAAGCCTGTGTTTGGTTGGTTAACGGCTTGTCACTCTGTACCTTGCTACTTCCTCATCTCTACTTCCTGGCTTCACCGAATTAGCTCCTTTGGATGTATTGCTACAATAGGAATAGCTCTGCTGTGTCTAGCAAACACCTGATTGGCTCTCTGCTTGTGGTGATAACAACTGATTGGTTGTCTCAGTGAGTCTGGCTGAGTGACAGGGCCCAGGTAATTGTGAGGTACCTTTAGGGTGCGGCAAGGCAAGGTCTAGAGTAGTAGGACGAGATAGGAGGAGTCCATGGTGGTGTCTAGGAGTTTAGGGAGGGGGCAAGAGGGAGGGCAGGTGTAGTGGAGGGCCTTGGACACCCCAGGGTGGTCTTCAGACAGATGAGAGAAGCAGCTGGAAAATAGAGAACAAGATGATTGGAAACTGGGGAAAATAAGAGAGAAACGGGGGAAAGGAAGAGAGAAACAGGGGAAAGGAAGAGAGAAACAGGGGAAAGGAAGAGAGAAACAGGGGAAAGGAGGAGAGAAACAGGGGAAAGGAAGAGAGAAACAGGGGAAAAGAAGAGAGAAACAGGGGAAAGGAAGAGAGAAACAGGGGAAAGGAAGAGAGAAACAGGGGAAAGGAAGAGAGAAACAGGGGAAAGGAAGAGAGAAACAGGGGAAAAGAAGAGAGAAACAGGGGAAAAGAAGAGAGAAACAGGGGAAAGGAAGAGAGAAACAGGGGAAAGGAGGAGAGAAACAGGGGAAAGGAAGAGAGAAACAGGGGAAAGGAAGAGAGAAACAGGGGAAAGGAAGAGAGAAACAGGGGAAAGGAAGAGAGAAACAGGGGAAAAGAAGAGAGAAACAGGGGAAAAGAAGAGAGAAACAGGGGAAAGGAGGAGAGAAACGGGGGAAAGGAGGAGAGAAACGGGGGAAAGGAGGAGAGAAACACGGGAAAGGAAAAGAGAAATGGGGGAAAGGAAGAGAGAAACGGGGGAAAAGAAGAGAGAAACGGGGGAAAGGAGGAGAGAAACAGGGGAAAGGAGGAGAGAAACGGGGAAAGGAGGAGAGAAACGGGGGAAAGGAGGAGAGAAACGGGGGAAAGGAGGAGAGAAACGGGGGAAAGGAGGAGAGAAACGGGGGAAAGGAAGAGAGAAACGGGGGAAAGGAAGAGAGAAACGGGGGAAAGGAAGAGGGAAACGGGGGAAAAGAAGAGAGAAACGGGGGAAAAGAAAAGAGAAACGGGGGAAAGGAGGAGAGAAACGGGGGAAAGGAAGAGAGAAACAGGGGAAAAGAAGAGAGAAACGGGGGAAAGGAAGAGAGAAACGGGGGAAAGAAGGAGAGAAACAGGGGAAAGGAAGAGAGAAACAGGGGAAAGGAAGAGAGAAACAGGGGAAAGGAGGAGAGAAACAGGGGAAAGGAAGAGAGAAACAGGGGAAAAGAAGAGAGAAACAGGAGAAAGGAAGAGAGAAACAGGGAAAAGGAAGAGAGAAACAGGGGAAAAGAAGAGAGAAACAGGGGAAAGGAAGAGAGAAACAGGGGAAAAGAAGAGAGAAACGGGGGAAAGGAAGAGAGAAACGGGGGAAAGAAGGAGAGAAACGGGGGAAAGGAAGAGAGAAACGGGGGAAAAGAAGAGAGAAACAAGGGAAAGGAGGAGAGAAACAGGGGAAAGGAAGAGAGAAACAGGGGAAAGGAAGAGAGAAACAGGGGAAAGGAAGAGAGAAACAGGGGAAAAGAAGAGAGAAACAGGGGAAAAGAAGAGAGAAACAGGGGAAAGGAAGAGAGAAACAGGTGAAAGGAAGAGAGAAACAGGGGAAATTAAGAGAGAAATTATAGTGTTTTTTTCCATTAAACTCTCAAGGCTCTCAATCAACTTATATAATTGTAATTGACAAGTTGAAAGAGCCTCATCCTTGGATCTAATAATGCAACAGATTTTAGAGAACAGTTTGTTAGTAACCAACATCATAAAGACAATCCAGGCCGGAAGAGGAGGAAGTGGAGAACCCCTTTTCTGAGATGTGGGTGGACCAGGTGAGATGATTGGGTGGCCAGTACAGACACAAAGCCATTATGATAATGACTAAATCAAATATGTCATAGCCAGTTGGAAGAAGCTGTTTACAGAGCAGGCCAGACAATTAAGACACCTACAGTAGCCTATGTATTGCACAATGAAAGCATTTGACTTGATGAAGAAAAAATCTGTCTAATCAACCTCCATAGGCATGCACACAAACACGTTCTCTCTCATCTCTCTCGCACACAAACACTTCACATATTCATTGAACATCAAACACACACACACCTATCTCTGTTCCACCACAATGACTAATCAGGAGAATACATAGTTGGAGCCTATTGCATTACTTCTGTCCAGCATCCACGGCAACCTACTCCGTTGCACACGTCTGTCTGAAACTATGCATCCATCGGTCTCTGCTCTTATCTGTCCATACAGCCGATTAGTCATAATGCTAATCATGGATGCGCGTTATACACGGAAATGAGAGTCATGGAGGGTTACGCTGTAGCCTTAGCCTGGCCATCTCGTTCAGTAGGGGGGATCATGGGTAAAATAAACGAGCCGGATGTATCCCTTAATAGTCTACAGAGATAGACAGACAGACATGTATTTATGCGGGCAGTCTCATAACCTATTTGAATTTAAATTGTCATCATTGTAATTATGGACTATGTGTAGTCTGTAGAAGGGAATATATCTCTGTCTCATAATAACCTCTGTATCACACTGTCATGTATGTTACAATCTGAAAATATATTTAGCGAGAAGGGTCTATGTTAGGCCTAATAAATTAAAACCACAGTCACAACAGAAAAGCGACGCGAATAAAATAAAACAGAAGATGTAATGTATTTAGGCTATGTAGCCTATAGCCTCTTCCCGTCCGATTTCCTTCCAATGGCCTCTATGCAAATAATTCTGCAAACGAAATAAAGGCTATACGCACAAATGAAAGAATATGCATTCTTATATTCTTAAATGCCCCAATTATATTGTAGGCAATGAAGCATCCCGTTACACCCAATGTTAGGCGTTACACCCCACCGCCTCACCGCCTTGCCCCCTCTCCATCCTCCTCCTCAAAAACAGCTGGCAGATAATGCACAGCTCCATCTCACAACATTAATTACATGTCAGATACCAATGTTGTATTCATAATCTTATCTCACCCTTGTCATCGTCGAAAGCAAAAAATACATAATTCCCATTTACCCCATCCGGGCATCTCGCGGTTAAAAGTCGTATCGCCGTGAAACCCCAGTTGCCAGCAAGCAACCCCCTCCCCTCTCCCTTCTCACACATGTAAACGATGGCACTGGGCGCGAGCGACGTTACACCTCACCATAAACAACCCCCGTCTTTCTCTCTCTCCTCATTCTCCATCCATCCCTCCCTCGGATAAAAAGGTGCTGGGTCTTAAAGAAACAAACTCGCAGCTCTCACGCGCCCGCTCACGCACGCGGGGCTATACAATTAATTGATGATGCATGGGAACGCGCGCGCACACACTCATAAAGGCACAGTCGTGATTTCATTTTACATTGACACACATTAAAATTACACTCACATTCAATGTTAGACCCGACATGTATGGAAATCAGAGAATGACTAATAACTTCTACAGCCTCATATTGTAGGCTACAGTGAAACATTCTCCCCCTCTTGTGTCTAGTATGAGAACTGCGTCATTCACAGCTCAAAACTCACCTATTGCTCACACTGGCTTTTTGACCGTGACCCCCCCCCCCCCCCCCCCCCCACATAATAAACTATGTATATCACAAATATTAATTTTTGTCTTCAACATATTTCACCATTTAATGTTTTGTTGTGCAGAGTGGGTCGTTAAATGTTGAGGCCTAAATATGGTTTATGATAAAAGAATGTGTTATTTTCATGGATTTTGAACCTATTTCTACAGAAATGCAAATCGTCTATAAATGTCAAAACCAAATTACCCGCTAGTCATCTCCACCTCTGTATTCTTCTCATGGTCAGACGCACAGACAGATGTGCAGTTGACACCAATCACCACAGGGCATCGGTAACACTTCAACCAACCGAAGGCAAGAGAAGGCGTTTCCTGGAACTGGCAGGGCCAATAGAAAAAAATGAAATTGGTTTCAGCTCAATTGGTTGGGGCGGTAAGAAGGGTCCCGGAAGGGATGACGTAATTTTCTCTGAGAGGATGATGTCATTGTAATGCACAGAGAGAGCATTCAAATAGGCAATAATCTTTCCTTTGGAGAAGAGACAGAAAGCTATTGCATCATCGAGACACTTAGTAGAATGAATGTGTCAATAGTCTGAGTAAGTCTGCAGGTCCCACTTGAGATAAGTACAGATGTGATATCAAGAACAATAATTGTCAGACAGAAAAGTGTGTCCATTGCATAGCTTATCATATAAAACATGCACACGCACACCCCTCTCTCTCCCTCTCTCCTTCCAGGTCAGACTAAGGTCAGGGTCAGACCAGAGGCAGCAGCAGTCTGACCTCATAGAGAGCCAAACAGATTATCAGTCCCTGTCTCCCATGATGCCCTTTCTCTTCTTTCCTTAAGATACATTTGTAATCCACCACTCTTTGGCCAAATACCTTATTGAAAAGACACTTGATCTGCCCGTTATCAACATTTAAATCCCTCATCCAACTCATGCCAAATCACAAATACTGTTATTATTCCAGAGATTTGCACTCTGAGATTCCACAGTGTGAAGATAGTGACAATGGATAGGACACATATGACATAACAGGTTTCAGCAACTCTCTGTCCTATACCTTGCTGTTGCAGGGAGAGGACTGGCTGACACTGATGCCTCCTCTCAGAAGACACCAGACCAGATGAGAAGTTCACCCACACACTGTGAATTGGAAAATGTATGTGCTTTAAAAACTACCTTTATCTGAATAAAGTCTATTAGTGAAAGCTCAGCACAATGTCTAACAGCCCATCTGCAGGATTAAAGTGAAGAACTGGACAGAATTACATTGTATTGATCTGTAGGCATATTGGTTTGGTAAACAGACCAAATGTATGGGTGTTTTTCTACAAAGCTCTCAATAGGAGAGTGAGGCTAATGACAGAAAGAACTCTGTGTCCATATCTTTCCACATTTGTGCTGTTTCTGCACTGACTCAATGTCTCCCTCTGCAGGTACATATGGATACTGCACCATGGCCTAATTACAAATAAAAATACATTTAAAAAACATGCGCCAAATACAACAGATGTAGACTTTACAGTGAAATTCTTACTTACAAGCCCTTAACCAACAATGCAGTTTTAAGAAAATACCTTTAAAAAAGTAAACGATAAGAATAACAACTAATTGAAGAGCAGCAGTAAATAACAGTAGCGAGGCTATATGCAGGGGGTACAGAGTCAATGTGCGGGACACCGGTGTCGAGATAATTGAGGTAATATGTACATGTAGGTAGAGTTATTAAAGTGACTATACATAAATAATAACAGAGAGTAGCAGCAGCGTATAAGAGGGGGGGGGGGGGGGGGGGGGGGCAATGCAAATAGTCTGGGTAGCCATTTAATTAGCTGTTCAGGAGTCTTATGGCTTGGAGGTAGAAGCTGTTTAGAAGCCTCTTGGACCTAAACTTGCCGCTCCGGTACCACTTGCCGTGCGATGGCAGAGAGAACAGTCTATGACTAGGGTGGCTGGAGTCTTTGACAATTTTAGGCCCTTCCTCTGACATCGCTTGGTATAGAGGTCCTGGATGGCAAGAAGCTTGGCCTCGGTGATGTACTGGGCTGTACGCACTACCCTCTGTAGTGCCTTGCGGTCAGAGGCCGAGCAGCTGCCATACCAGGCAGTGATGCAACCCGTCAGGATGCTCTCGAGGATGTAGCTGTAAAACCTTTTGAAGATCTGAGGACCCATGCCAAATCTTTTCAGTCTCCTGAGGGGGAATAGTTTTTGTTGTGCCCTCTTCGCGACTGTCTTGGTGTGCTTGGACCATGTTAGTTTGTTGGTGATGTGGACACCAAGGAACTTGAAGCTCTCAACCTGCTCCACTTCAGCCCCGTCGATGAGAATGGGGGCGTGCTCGGTCTTCCTTTTCCTGTAGTCCACAATCATCTCCTTTGTCTTGATCACGTTGAGGGAGAGGTTGTTGTCCTGGCACCACACAGTCAGGTCTCTGACCTCCTCCCTATAGGCTGTCTCATTGTTGTCGTTGATCAGGCCTACCACTGTTGTGTCATCAGTAAACTTAATGATGGTGTTGGAGTCGGGCCTGGCCGTGCAGTCATGAGTGTACAGGGAGTACAGGAGGGGACTGAGCACGCACCCCTGAGGGGCCCCAGTTTTGAGGATCAGCGTGGCGGATGTGTTGTTACCTACCCTTACCCCCTGGGGGCGGCCCGACAGGAAGTCCAGGATCCAGTTGCAGAGGAAGGTGTTCAGTCCCAGGGTCCTTAGCTTAGTGATGAGCTTTGTGGGCACTATAGTGTTGAACGCTGAGCTGTAGTCAATGAATAGCATTCTCACATAGGTGTTCCTTTTGTCCAGGTGGGAAAGGGCAGTGTGGAGCGCAATAGTGATCGCATCATCTATGGATCTGTTGGGGAGGTCTGCAAATTGGAGTGGGTCTAGGGTTTCTGGGATAATGGTGTTGATGTGAGCCATGACAAGCCTTTTAAAGTATTTCATGGCTACAGACGTGAGTGCTACAGGTCGGTAGTCATTTAGGCAGGTTACCTTAGTGTTCTTGGGCACAGGGACTATGGTGGTCTGCTTGAAACATGTTGGTATTACAGACTCAGACAGGGAGAGGTTGAAAATGTGAGTCTCTCTGATCTGGAGATGATGGTGAAGAAGACATGTGTCAGCAGCATCAGCACCATATCTAATACTAGGATCATTCCATAATGGTATCATTTCCTATTATTATCTGGTGATTCCTTCAGGTTCCAGTGGGGTTCATTGGGGGTACCAAAGGTCACACACAGGCAGAGACAGTCAGTTGTTCTATCCAGAGAATTAACACGTGGGAACAGAGGCTGTGCTGTGCCTCAGGCTATGGACATTGGACACATAAGAACAAGGTAACACAGGTCACCTCCATAACCAACTCATGAAGTAACCCCCCCCCCCCCCCCCAAAACTCCAAGATGGAAGCGAGGTGCTGTAAATATCAAAGCTGAAAGATGATTCCTTTATAGATAAAAAGGAAAGACAGTTACATAAATCTGTGTGAGGGACACTCAGTTTGATCCGTGTCCACCATCATCTGCTGTGTTGCTCTGGTACTGCATGTTTTCCAACCATATAGATGTTCAAAATGGTCACATATAGAACTTATCTTACTCATAACTTGAGATTACATCCAGCTGTCTCTCCTTCATGTTGTCACATACTTGTCTCACCTACTACCAGACTGAGAATAAAAAATATAACATTTAGAAGAAAAATGACATTTCAGATGTTGCTAGATGCAGATGTTGCTCATCCCTGAGCAGTGACATCACCAGCAGCGGAGTGATTGACAGCTAACAGCAGAAAGAAGGGGCAGTGAGGTCATCATTGAGGTCACCGGGGGTCAGTGGAATGCAGGGTAGGAATGCACTGTGTGCCAGGGGACCCATTCCATGGGAGACAACAACGATGAGCACATACTCCCCGGGCAACCATACCACTGGACAACAGCAGAGGAAAAGAGAGAGCACAGTACAGAGACACTGAAGGGATTCATTACTACAACAATGTTTAAAATACATTTAAAATAAGAAGGGTGATGACAGAAGGGACAAGGCTGGAATAACAACAATGTACAGAAAGAAGCATTCAAGATCCCAGTGACCAATATACAAATTAGTTACTGGCAGGAGAGGTCAAAGGTCAACTAGAGGAGTGTGATGGCAGAAAGAATTGGGAATTAAATATTCAAACAATGTACCTCATCTGGGAAAGGGTTAGTGGTCAGATATGACATTTGGGGGAAACAGTGGAAATAGTAAGCTAGGTATACACCACAGACAGACAACGTAAGGGCAGAATATCTAGAGTCATTTCACAGGCATGACAGAGAATTTAAAAATGAAGAAGGCTAGGTCCAGTGAGTTGAATAATTTATTGAGATCAAATGTAAACCACAGAGATAGGTGAACACCGGGACTGTGCCAGGGGACGATACGATGTGCTTGACTGACTGGGGTTTGTGCGCTTGTGCTGTATGATGTCATCTGCTGTACCCATCTGGATATGTGTGTCAGTGAAAGAGATGTGTTCCTGCGAGAGCGTGTGTGTATTTAGGGTTGCACAGCTACCACTATTTTACCAAAGTTACTGGAATCCTCCGTAATTTTGGTAAATAACAGGTAATCTATGGTAACTTTGGCGATTTATACTTGAACTAAAACAAATGTTATTCATATATATAGTAAAACATTTTGTATATCTGTGACCATAATGTCCATGAGTTTCTAGTGGATAGACTATATGGTTCAAGAGAAAAAATAACCTAAATAATTTTGGAAAAGCATCTAAATCAACAATTGCATTGTTTTCAATTCACTCCAAACTTTTCAAACTATTGTATTTTTTCACAACTGCCACCAGTTTGACCCCCAAATATTTACAACAAAGACATATTGACATAGTAAAATAAAAAAAGGCTATTTTATTCTGAAACTCTCATATTAAACATCAATGACATTCACTACGTTGATGGTTTATATTTAGGATATTTTACAGCTTTGTCATCTCATTGAATTATTGTATAGATTTTATATCTGATAAGGCCACACAGAGGGCCAGAGATAATTCATGAGTATGTTTACATGCACACTAATAATTCAATATTAAACTGATTATGGCAGTACGCCAGGTATGGATATAGTCATGTGAACACCTTACTCTGCTTATCTTAAAATCGGCGTAAGGTCAAAATCTAAGTAAGCATCCACCGATTAAAACACCTGGTTTTCGGCGCAATCTTTCGAATTACTGCATTCTAGCTGTGTATTTGATTTGCGCCAGCACAGGTAGCGCAAGACTCCCTCTTACGCGTGAATTTGGAAAAACAAAGTATGCATATTAGAAATTGTTTTCACATACAAACTTTATATGTCCCAACTCAGAATCAAAAAGGTTTTACAAAAAAGTTTGGCCAATGTGGTCGAACATTTTTATAGACGGCTGATTTTTGGAATTTATCATCTGAAGTCTCATCAGTAGCCTGATTTCAGACGTAAACAGGATTATTAGGGAAATCGTTCTTCTTGCAAAGCATGTAAATGTATTAAACAAAATCAAATTATGGTGCGCATGTAACCATGCTCACAAACACCTGTGATAATCTGAAGTACCAAAAAAAGACACTAGATGTCATCTGATAAAATTTCATACATTCCTTGAAAGTTACAAAAATTCTGGTAGTTTACTGGTAAACTTAGAACGTTTCCAGTAATATACCCTCCCATTGCAACCCTATGTGTATCAGGGTGCTGCATTAGGTGTGTATGGGCAGGTTCTGTGGTGGTTCTGCAGGCAGGTTATTCTGGGCCTCTTGGACTTCTTGTTCAACAGGAGCTTTAGCACCTGAATGAGAGCACCAGAGAGAACATTCCATTACTGAAAGAACCCCTCAGAGGAGACAAAAGCAAAAATGTCCCCAACTCACTCCATCCCCGCCCTTTTATCTCATCTATCCCGTTTACCTTGATCTTCCAGTTTCTGCATCTCTTGGTGGAACTGTAGTTCTCCGTTAGGACCCGTAGGAGGCTGCCCCTCCACTGCCTGTTTCTCCTTCCTCTGAGACATCTCTAGTACTGCCTGACAGAATCAGATAAACATTTCATCATATGGCTACTCATAGTTTCATATTTCATTGAAGATATAATCGCTATAGTGACAGTATGGCTTATTCTGCAGTATTTGGCTGTTCATAGTATGGCTATCCTCCATACCACTGTGCAGAGTAAGTGGTGGTTGTCTACCTGTTGGTACTCTCGTCTCTGGGCCTCCAGGGCCTTGCCCCTCTCCTTCAGCAGATCCTGCTCCTGACGAAGAGACTCCGCCCTCCTACCCAGCTCCTCCTCCTTGGTGTGCAGTTCTGCCTCAAACCGCTGGAGCTCAGCCTCTGTAAACACCGGCTTGGTGTCATCTAAAGTCTGGAGGGATGGGGAAGATGAGCCTGACATTACTCAACACACAAACTATAAAACGACCCAACGTCCATCACTCACTTACATCCCATTCTTTAGGGTTGTTGAACTCTTTCTTGTCTGTTGATTTAAGGAACTCTTCCAGGCTGACGAGTCGATCTTGATTGATGTCCACCTGTCAAAACAGAAAATAGCTGAAAAAAGTAATAGGCAACAGACCGAGAGTGAACGGATGAGAGGTGAACCGACAGAGAGTGAAACGACAGAGAGTGAACGGATGAGAGGTGAACCAACAGAGAGTGAATGGATGAGAGGTGAACCGACAGAGAGTGAAACAACAGAGAGTGAACGGATGAGAGTTGAACCAACAGAGAGTGAATGGATGAGAGTTGAACCAACAGAGAGTGAATGGATGAGAGGTGAACCGACAGAGAGTGAAACGACAGAGAGTGAACGGATGAGAGTTGAACCAACAGAGAGTGAATGGATGAGAGGTGAACCAACAGAGAGTGAAACGACAGAGAGTGAACGGATGAGAGTTGAACCAACAGAGAGTGAATGGATGAGAGGTGAACCAACAGAGTGTGAATGGATGAGAGGTGAACCAACAGAGTGAACTGATGAGAGGTGAACCGACAGAGTGAACGGATGAGAGGTGAACCGACAGAGTAAAACGACAGAGAGTGAAACGACAGAGAGTGAAACGACAGAGAGTGAACAGATGAGAGGTGAACCGACGGAGAGATGAACCGACAGACCGTGAACGGATGAGAGGTGAACCGACAGAGCGTGAACGGATGAGAGGTGAACCGACAGAGCGTGAACCAACGGAGAGGTGAACCGACAGAGAGTGAACGGATGAGAGGTGAACCGACAGAGAGTGAACCGACGGAGAGGTGAACCGACCGGGAGTGAACGGATGAGGTGAACCGACAGACCGTGAACGGATGAGAGGTGAACCGACAGAGAGTGAACCGACGGAGAGGTGAACCGACAGGGAGTGAACGGATGAGGTGAACCGACAGAGAGTGAACCGACGGAGAGGTGAACCGACAGGGAGTGAACGGATGAGGTGAACCGACAGAGAGTGAACCGACAGAGAGTGAACCGACAGAGAGTGAACGGATGAGAGGTGAACAGAGAGAGAGGAGAGAGGAATAAAGACACAGAAACAAGGAAAAACAGGAATGGAGGATTAAAACAGAGGATAGAAATCCAAACAATACTAACGTTCTTCATGACATGCTCCCTCATCCTCAGCCTCTCTTCCTCCATCTCCATCATATCATCCTCCTCATTCTTTGGGTCGTAGACCTTCTCCAGCTGGTGGTAGAGGGCAGGAGAGAGCTGTTACTATAGCACACGGACACACACACACACACACACACGTGTGAGGGCGTGCGTTACCTCTTTGGCAAAGAGGGCCTCTAGTTCCTGCTCATCTAAAACACCATCTCCATTCGCATCTACAAGGAGGAAAATGAACATTATTTGAACACATACAAACATCATCATCATGTAATAGTAGAGTGCAGCTTAACTGACCATGCAGTTTGAAGAAGGTCTTTGGGTTAAACTCTGTTGGGTCCAGTCCATCAGTCTCCTCCCATACCTCACGCAGTTGAGCTACACTGCCCTGTGCGAGAGATAGAAAGGAGAGGGAGAGAGAAAAGAGAAGAGATTCCATTCTAATGGTCTCGCATACAAAAAGCATTCCATCCATCTTACTCGCTCTCTCCGTCTTTCTCTCTCACCGGAGCGTTGACCTTGGGGTGCTTGCGGTGTTTATCCTTCAGCTCCTCCATCCTCTTCTCCTCCTTCTCTCTTTTCTCCTGGTCCAGACCCTTGAGGTACTCCCGTCTCTCGTGCTCCTTCAGCATCTCATAGCGTTTGAACTCATCATGTCTCTCTGCATCGTAGTTCTCTAGGTCTTTAGTGGCCTAGCAGGGAGACAGAGGACAAGGATGAGGGGGATACTGATGTACATTGGCCTATCAGGGAGACAGAGGACAAGAGGAAAACTGATGTACAGTACCAATCAAAATTTTGGATACACCTACTCCTTACTTTTTTTCTACAATGTACAATAATTGTGAAGACAAACTATGAAATAACACATATGGAATCATGTAGTGACCACAAAGTGATAAACAAATCAAAATGTATTTGAGATTTTTCAAAGTAGCCACCCTTTGCCTTGATGACAGCTTTGCACACTCTTGGCATTCTCTCAACCAGCTTCATGAGGTAGCCACCTGGAATGCATTTCAATTAACTGGTGTGCCTTGTTAAAAGTTCATTTGTGGAATTTCTTTCCACCTCAATGCATTTGAGCAAAGAGAAAACAACAGTCCATCATTACCTTAAGACATGAAGGTCAGTCAATCCTGAACATCTCAAGAACTATGAACGTTTCTTCAAGTGCAGTCGGAAAACCCATCAAGTACTATGATGAAACCGGCTCTCATGAGGACCGCCACAAGAAAGGAAGACCCAGAGTTACCTCTGCTGCAGAGGATAAATTCATTAGCATTAACTGCACCTCAGATTGCAGCCCAAATAAATGCTTCACAGAGTTCAAGTAACAGACACATCAACTGTTCAGAGGAGACTGCGTGAATTAGGCCTAAATGGTCGAATTGCTGCAAAGAAACCACTACCAAAGGACACCAAAAAGAAGAGACTTGCTTGAGCCAAGAAACATGAGCAATGGACATTAGATCAGTGGAAATCTGCCCTTTGGTCTGATGAGTCCAAATTTGAGATATTTGGTTCCAACCGCCATGTCTTTGTGAGACGTAGAGTAGGTGAACAGATGATCTCTGCATGTGTGGTTCCCACTTTGAAGCATGGAGGAGGTGGTGTGATGGTGCATTGCTGGTGACACTGTCTGTGATTTATTTAGAATTCAAGGCACACTTAGCCAGCATGGCTACCACAGCATTCTGCAGCGACACGCCCTCCCATTTGGTCTGCGCTTAGTGGGACTATTATTCGTTTTTCAACAGGACAATGGCCCGAAACACACCTCCAGGCTGTGTAAGGGCTATTTTACCAAGAAGGAGTGATGGAGTGCTGCATCAGATGACCTGGCCTCCACAATCACCTGACCTCAACCCAATTGAGATGGTTTGGGATGAGTTGGACCACAGAGTGAAGCGAAAGCAGCCAACAAATGGTTAGCATATGTGGGAACTCCTTCAAGACTGTTGGAAAACCATTCCTCGTGAAGCTGGTTGAGAGAATGCCAAGAGTGTGCAAAGCTGTCATCAAGGAAAAGGGTGGCTACTTTTAAGAATCTAAAATATTTAGATATTTTTAACAGTTTTTTGGTGACGACATGATTCCATATGTGCTATTTCATAGTTTTGATGTCTTCACTATTATTCCACAATGTAGAAAATAGTAAAAAAATAAAATAAAGAAAAACCCTTGAATGAGTAAGTGTGTACAAACTTTTGACTAGTACTGTACATTGGCCTAGCAGGAGACAGAGGACATGGATGAGGGGGATACTGATGTACATCGGCCTAGCAGGGAGGAAGAGGACAAGGATGAGGGGGATACTGATGTACATCGGCCTAGCAGGGAGGCAGAGGACAAGGATGAGGGGGATACTGATGTACATCGGCCTAGCAGGGAGGCAGAGGACAAGGATGAGGGGGATACTGATGTACATCGACCTAGCAGGGAGACAGAGGACAAGGATGAGGGGGATACTGATGTACATCGGCCTAGCAGGGAGGCAGAGGACAAGGATGAGGGGGATACTGATGTACATCGGCCTAGCAGGGAGGCAGAGGACAAGGATGAGGGGGATACTGATGTACATCGGCCTAGCAGGGAGGCAGAGGACAAGGATGAGGGGGATACTGATGTACATCGGCCTAGCAGGGAGACAGAGGTCAAGGGGCAAACTGATGTACATCGGCCTAGCAGGGAGACAGAGATCAAGGGGAAAACTGATGTACATCGGCCTAGCAGGGAAACAGAGGACAAGGGGGAAACTGATGTACATCGGCCTAGCAGGGAAACAGAGGACAAGGGGGAAACTGATGTACATCGGCCTAGCAGGGAGGTGGAGGACAAGGATGAGGGGGGACTGAAGTACATTGGCCTAGCAGGGAGGCAGAGGACAAGGACGAGGGGATAATGAAGTACATCAACACCAGTGTTATGATACAAGTAGATAAGAACAAGGGCCCGTATTCATAACGCATTCCAGAGTAGGAATACTGATCTAGGATTAGCACCCAATATAATAGCATTAATTATGATAAAAGATGGCAAGATGGTGCCGACAGACATACATGGCAGCTCTGCTTCTAGCGCTTAAGCAACTTTGCAGTATTTAGTTGTTTTTTGTGTTATTTCTTACATTATTAGCCCAGAACGTTTGTGTTATTACATACAGCCGGAAATAATTTTGGAAATCGGAGAGGCAGTAACTCACCAGCATTACGACCAGGAATACGACTTTCCCGAATACTCAGGAGGCTTGCACACCCTCCACCGCTTCCAAGTATATTACTCACTAATATTCAGTCTCTGGACAATAAAGTAGATGAGCTCAGGGCAAGGATCCCCCTCCAGAGAGTCATCAGGGACTGTAACATACTCTGTTTCCCAGAATCATGGCTCTCTCGGGATATACTGTCCCCGTCCATACAACCAGTTGGGTTCTCGGTACATTGCGCAGACAGGAATAAAGAACTCCCAGGGAAGAAGGGAGGTGGTGTATGTTTCATGATTAACTACTCATGGTGTGATTGTGATAACATACAGAAACTCAAGTTCTTTTGTTCACCTGACCTAGAATACCTCAAATTCAAATGCAGACCGTATTACCTACCAAGAGAATTCTCTCCGGTTCTAGTCACAGCTGTGTATATTCCCCCTCAAGCCAATACCACAACAACCCTCAAGGAACTACACTGGACTTTATGCAAACTGGAAACCACATATCCTGAGACCGCATTTATTGTAGCTTGGGATTTTAACAAAGCAAATTTGAGGAAAACGCTACCGAAGTTCTATCAAGACATTGACTGTAGTACTCGCTCTGAATAAAACACTCGACCACCTCTTTCGAAAAATGTCAGCCCAGACGGCATCCCTAGAAGCGTCCTCAGAGCATGTGCAGACCAGCTGTCTGGAGTGTTTACAGACAAATTCCATCTCTCCCTATCCCAGTCTGCTGACCCCACTTCCTTCAAGATGTCCACCATTGTTCCTGTACCCAAGAAAGCAAAGGTAACTGAACTAAATGACTATTTCCCCGTAGCACTCACTTCTGTCATCATGAAGTGCTCTGAGAGGCTAGTTAAGGCTAGTTACCTTACAACCTAGACACACTTCAATTTGCATACCACCCCAATAGATCCCCAGATGATGCAATCGCCATCGCACTGCCCTATCCCATGTGGACAAGAGGAATACCTACGGAAGAATGCTTTCAACACCATAGTACCCTCAAGTTCCTCGGCGTACACATCACTGACAATCTGAAATGATCCATCCGCACAGTGTGGTGAAGAAGGAGCAACAACTACTCTTCAACCTCAGGAGGCTGAAGAAATTCAGCTTGGCCCCTAAGACACTCAAACTTTTACAGATGGACAATTGAGAGCATCCTGTCGGGCTGTTTCACCCCCCTGGTATGGCAACTTCTCCGCCCGCAACCGCATGGCTCTTCAGAGAGTGGTGCGGTCTGCACAACGCATCACCGGGGGCACACTGCCTGCCCTCCAGGACACCTACAGCACCCGATGTCACATGAAGGCCAAAAAGGACATCAACCACCTGAGCCACAGCCTGTTCACCCTGCTATCATCCAGAAGGCGAGGTCAGTACAGGTGCATCAAAGCTGGGACTGAGAGACTGAAAAACAGCTTCTATCTCAAGGCCATCAGACTGTTAAATAGCCATCACTAGCGGGTTACTCAACCCTGCACATGAGAGGCTGCTGCCCTATATACATACACATGGAATCACTGGCCACTTTAATAATGGAACACTAGTCACTTTAATAATGTTTACATACTGCTTTACTCATCTCATATGTATATACTGTATTATATTCTACTGTATTTTAGTCAATGTCACTCCGACATTACTCGTCCTAATATTTAGATATTTCTTCATTCTTCATTACTTCTTTTAGATTTGTGTGTATTGTTGTGTATTGTAAGATACTACTGCACTGTTGGAGCTAGGAACACAAGTATTTCGCTACACCCGCAATAACATCTGATAAATGTGTATGTGTACCCATAAAATGTTATTTGAAAAGGCTAAACTGTTCCTAGATCTGCACCTACTATTAGATGTTCTATGAATACAAATACAAGCCTGGACTCTATGCTCACTGCATTACCGTTGAGATGAGCAGCTCAAGGTCTTTGGCCTCAAAGGTGTTCTGATTGTGTGGATCCAGGTGTTCAAACTGCTTCAACAGAGAGGCATGGTCCATCTGTAAACCTTGGGGATAAACAGAGGGTTTTAACAGGTGACTGAGAAAACATATATAATCTTGGTCTTCCAGGCCTTTAAAAAAAACCTCACTCTGTGTGTTGGTGCTGTCCAGTTTGGCTTTGAGCAGCATCCTGAGGCGAGACACCTCCTGTCTCTTCAGCTCATCCAGACGAGTTCTAACATGGTGCCCCACAAGGTCCAGCTCCTTACTGAGACGACCATTCTGAAGAAGATGGACAGTCAGTCAGACACATAGATTCACCTTTATTCGCCAGGACAATTACTTTACATGTACCAGGAACTTGACCCAGTGACTTGATGCTGCCACAATAAACAGAACATAGACAGAATGTATAGACAAAGAATTTACACATACTCGACATACAGTATATACACTATAGATTAGGGATGGGCATCTGAAATTATTTCACTATTCAAATATGATATTTTTTCAGATATCTGGATTGTCGAAGTACATGTTTGAAAGAAAACGGTACCCTACGCGTTTCAGCAGAAGGGTAAGTGAGGTGTGAGAGAGGAGCAGGGGCCAGTGTGTGTGGCACAGAGGGTGAGAGAAAAAGTAGACAAACCGACTTGTGCTAGTTAGAAAACCTATGGCAGCAACAAGTTATCTATCATACCATCTGGTAGTACCGGTCTTGACTGAACCAAATCATTGTAAAGAAGCTAGCTGGCTACAGTAGCCAGCTAAGTTAGTCAGCTAGCTACAGTGCCTTGCGAAAGTATTCGGCCCCCTTGAACTTTGCGACCTTTTGCCATATTTCAGGCTTCAAACATAAAGATATAAAACTGTATTTTTTTTTGTGAAGAATCAACAACAAGTGGGACACAATCATGAAGTGGAACGACATTTATTGGATATTTCAAACTTTTTTAACAAATCAAAAACTGAAAAATTGGGCGTGCAAAATTATTCAGCCCCCTCAAGTTAATACTTTGTAGCGCCACCTTTTGCTGCGATTACAGCTGTAAGTCGCTTGGGGTATGTCTCTATCAGTTTTGCACATCGAGAGACTGAAATTTTTTCCCATTC
This sequence comes from Oncorhynchus mykiss, assembly GCF_057628025.1. Taxonomy (NCBI): domain Eukaryota; kingdom Metazoa; phylum Chordata; class Actinopteri; order Salmoniformes; family Salmonidae; genus Oncorhynchus; species Oncorhynchus mykiss. The sequence goes on from NC_143034.1 coordinate 57,743,086, forward strand.
CTCCTTGCAAAACAGCTCGAGCTCAGTGAGGTTGGATGGAGAGCATTTGTGAACAGCAGTTTTCAGTTCTTTCCACAGATTCTCGATTGGATTCAGGTCTGGACTTTGACTTGGCCATTCTAACACCTGGATATGTTTATTTTTGAACCATTCCATTGTAGATTTTGCTTTATGTTTTGGATCATTGTCTTGTTGGAAGACAAATCTCCGTCCCAGTCTCAGGTCTTTTGCAGACTCCATCAGGTTTTCTTCCAGAATGGTCCTGTATTTGGCTCCATCCATCTTCCCATCAATTTTAACCATCTTCCCTGTCCCTGCTGAAGAAAAGCAGGCCCAAACCATGATGCTGCCACCACCATGTTTGACAGTGGGGATGGTGTGTTCAGCTGTGTTGCTTTTACGCCAAACATAACGTTTTGCATTGTTGCCAAAAAGTTCAATTTTGGTTTCATCTGACCAGAGCACCTTCTTCCACATGTTTGGTGTGTCTCCCAGGTGGCTTGTGGCAAACTTTAAACGACACTTTTTATGGATATCTTTAAGAAATGGCTTTCTTCTTGCCACTCTTCCATAAAGGCCAGATTTGTGCAATATACAACTGATTGTTGTCCTATGGACAGAGTCTCCCACCTCAGCTGTAGATCTCTGCAGTTCATCCAGAGTGATCATGAGCCTCTTGGCTGCATCTCTGATCAGCCTTCTCCTTGTATGAGCTGAAAGTTTAGAGGGACGCCAGGTCTTGGTAGATTTGCAGTGCTCTGATACTCCTTCCATTTCAATATTATCACTTGCACAGTGCTCCTTGGGATGTTTAAAGCTTGGGAAATCTTTTTGTATCCAAATCCGGCTTTAAACTTCTTCACAACAGTATCTCGGACCTGCCTGGTGTGTTCCTTGTTCTTCATGATGCTCTCTGCGCTTTTAACGGACCTCTGAGACTATCACAGTGCAGGTGCATTTATACGGAGACTTGATTACACACAGGTGGATTGTATTTATCATCATTAGTCATTTAGGTCAACATTGGATCATTCAGAGATCCTCACTGAACTTCTGGAGAGAGTTTGCTGCACTGAAAGTAAAGGGGCTGAATAATTTTGCACGCCCAATTTTAAAGTTTTTGATTTGTTAAAAAAGTTTTAAATATCCAATAAATGTCGTTCCACTTCATGATTGTGTCCCACTTGTTGTTGATTCTTCACAAAAAAATACAGTTTTATATCTTTATGTTTGAAGCCTGAAATGTGGCAAAAGTTCGCAAAGTTCAAGGGGGCCGAATACTTTCGCAAGGCACTGTAGCTAAAGTAGAAAGGCTAATTGAGGCACTCCTCGTAATTGTCCACGACAACTCCATTCATATGAAACAACAGCCTATCGGTTGGTTGATCATTGTAGCCTACTCCTTCTCATTTAGCCAACTTAATTCCCTAATTTTTATTATATTTTGCATCGATTAGAAATCTCCCACTTCCTTTGCTACACATTGAGCCTCCGACTGTAACACCACTTTGATTGACCAACAATAACAACAAGCTACACGTGTGAAGGCTACCGGGGCATCTTTTTTATGGCCATAAAAACGGTCATAAAACTGTTGTGTTATTAAAATGTTTAATGTAATGGTCTATCCTTGTAGGCTATGTAGCAATGTCACATAGATACTTTTAGGACATTTTAGACCAAGCATTTTCATTGTTAAAATAGACCATTAAGTAATCGAATACTAACGTCCATTCAGATCTTCAAATAACCCGTGCCAATCCCTACTATAGATGACTTGTGTAACATCATAGGTACTACACAAGGAGGTGAGGGGGTACTTAGTGAGTTAATACTTTAAAAAACTAATAAAAAACTACTAAGGTCAGAAAATATAAGACAAGGGGAAAAACAACAGAGAGCGAGAAAGAGAGAGCGAGAGACCTTGATGTCCTCTGTATTGGCAGTCTGGAGTTTCTCTCTGAAGTGGGGATCTGTCTCCAGCACCTCAATCACCTCTCTCAGATACCGGTCATAGTATAGGCCTGTGTCCTGCAATGGACAGGAAACCACACACACACAAACATCACACATGGATACAGATACCGGTCATAGTATAGGCCTGTGTCCTGCAACGGACAGGCAACCACACACACAAACATCACACATGGATACAGATACCGGTCATAGTATAGGCCTGTGTCCTGCAACGGACAGGCAACCACACACACACACAAACATCACACATGGATACAGATACCGGTCATAGTATAGGCCTGTGTCCTGCAACGGACAGGCAACCACACACAAACATCACACATGGATGGTTACAGACAGACAGGCAACCACACACACACACGGATGGTTACAGACAGACAGGCAACCACACACACACACACATGGATGGTTACAGACAGACAGGCAACCACACACACACATGGATGGTTACAGACAGACAGGCAACCACACACACACACATGGATGGTTACAGACAGACAGGCAACCACACACACAAACATCACACATGGATGGATACAGACAGACGGGCAACCACACACACAAACATCACACATGGATGGATACAGACGGACGGACAACCAACCACACAAACGGATGGATGGACGAACGACAGACAGAACAAAGGCGTACCACATTATCCTCCTGTTTGTCCTCCTGGGGAGAATGTGCTTCCTGGGGGGTTGCATTGCGGTCGAGGGGCACTGACCAAACCTCCAGAGACATGGATAGGAGCAGCAGCCAGCCAGGATCTAGGTTCATCCTCCTGCAAGAGAAGTATGAACATATAAGATCTGTCTATGTCAATTGTGTATTCAGACATTATTCAGCTATCTGTCATTTGGTACTGAACACCAACTGAATGATGTTTGACGGCTGACATCTGACAGACAGAGGCACATCACAGGAGGCGTATCCTGTTGCATGGACATTATATGGGAACTGGCAGACTGGCCATCAGATACTGTGGGCTAGTGACGCACTATGGGCTAACGCGAAACCTCACTGAATAAAAGGTCTACGCTCCGAATTCGTGTGACAATATACAGCTTTTCAGTAGAAAGCGCAACAACACGCAAAGACACTACCGCCCTCTGAACAACTGCAAGCTAGCTATCTAGCCAACGTTAGCAAGCTACGGATGAGAGAGAGAGAGGCTTCCATCCATCTTGCATCCCCCATTCATATTAAATGCGCGAATCCCACTAGAAAACGTCTGGCAACGCCAACAGGCCAAATGTTGTATTATGTACACTCGGTGTGACATGAGGGATACTCGCTTACCGTTACTTGTTGATCGGTGGCTAATTCTTGCCCGTTGTATTAGCCAGCTAACGTTACTTCCTTTACCGAAAGCTTTCCGAAATAAAAAATAAATGATTTTGCGTCGCAGTCGAAAATGACGTCCAAAAGAAGCGACTGTGTGTGACCGATTGTATGGGTACCGTCCGTTCTTATAACGCGTTCAACTACTATTCGGAACTAGGAAAATCGTATATTTCCGAGTTTGCTAGTTTTGAGGTTCCCAGTTCCGACTATCACATGAACGCGGCATTATTATACCTAAGCGTCTCCATCCCGTCCGTTCTTAATAAACTGTAGTTCAGTGGTCTCGTCAGAGAGGAAGGGGCGAAGCGAGAGGATTTACTGCGCCCAAAATATGTCCGCGTGAGATAAGCCCTTTTTGCATGGAGGGCTATGAGAGGGTGTCGAAATCGAATAGAAGTTTTGTAATGTTTAGGCTGTTACACATGTACTTATAGAAGCGGATTCATGTGGCATTCCGGCAACTTTGATAAAAAACAACTTAGTTGTGCCTGTTGGTCACACGCCTATCTGTCCTCTCATTGGCTAAAATGGTTTCACCTGATTTCTCCTGCCTTCCATCGTTGATGACATATGTTTCCGTTGTTAGAATGGTCAGTCTTGTCAATATAATAGATCATCTTTGGTCTCGTTCCAATACAAAAAACGTAAATTTCCTTTACGTCTTCCTTATCGTATGAAAAACACCCACATATGCGAAGTACAGTTATTGTTTTGAAGTTAAATAAGGTAATTGTATTTCATTTACATTGTAAGGGTGTTTTTTTTCCATAAGGGTGTTTGTCCATCACACACATCACATATAAAGAGAAAATAAATCAAATATCAAATTCCAACAGGTAAAAAGTATGTATTTATTTAATTAAAATAGATAGCTATGTATATTATTTCATCAATTACCTTGTCACTTCACGTACAAACACAAACAATGGTGAATTGAAATAAATTAACATTATGTAATTGCACATAATAAATAAATGGATAAATAATAGATTAAGGACATAGTATCAACAACATAATGACAAAGAATCACGGTCATGAAATAGATAATAAATATGGCACAATAAACACAATTAATAAATAAACAATATTAAATTAAAGTAATTTCAAAATATGATAATAAATTGTAGAGCATTTGAGGTCATAAAGAGTTTATATCAGTTTCACTGATGAGCTAAATGCAGGACTTTGATTGATTTGCACTTTGTCTCACACAATTTAGTGTTTAGAAATCAATCTCTCTCATATCAGTAGGAGTGCCTGCTCTTTCATCCTCTATTTCTCCATCCTTCTCCATGGCACTGTCTTGGAGTCCACCTCTGAGCCGTTGTTTGAGGGCAGCTTCTATCAATTCACTGTAACACTGCAACACCATCTGTCATCAAAGAAGAAAGATAAACACAGATTAGGATTAAAACCAGCACCCTTCCAGTCACACTAACCATATCACAACCAATCTGTAACTCAAACACTTAGTTCTGTGGTCCTTTCTTTCCAGTCCCATTTTCACCTCTAAATCAGTCTTTCATTCAGCATTGCTATTGAATAGAGTTGAACTGCAGCTCCTGGCTGTAATACAACAAATATGTTGAGATATTTTATGTAGAGATATTAGAGATACTGCTAGGCACTCACCAGGTCAGTCTGACACAGTTCTGCAAGCGTAGCACTCATATGACCCAGATGACCTGGACCCTTGTTGCCCAAACCCCGGAGGGCAGAGTTCAGTGCTGCCGCAGCAACCAGGGATGGAGGGGCTCCCAGGAAACGGTAGTCGCAGACACACATGGCAACCAGGGTGTCACTATGCCGACGCAGTGTGGAGAAGAACTCCTCTGTGTCTGTCTTTCCATCCTTCCTCTCCCCTACAGGGGGAAGGAAATGTGGAATGAAGTCCTGAGCGGTTACCGCAGCAACGTCCCATCGAAGAGTCGCAAGGATGACACGTTCCATCTCCTTATGATGAAAGGGCAAGAACATCAATATACATGTGTTTATGTGTAAAAACATTTTCATTTAGTGTATATATAGCCCACTGAATACAATGCATAGAATAATACAGAGATGGTTTGCATTCACAAGGTCCACCATATTGTCACATACAGAGTTTTGAAAGTGTCTCTCCTCAATATCAAAATGGTGACCTACCCGTATGTTGGAGGGCAGGAAGCTGTACTCAGCTGCAGCACAAAGAGAGTCAGCAGAGATTGTGTCACACTCTGTTAGTTTGGAGGCGATGAGGATGCAGGCTGCAGCCAGGCAGTAGGGTGAGACAGGGAGAGACAGGGAGGCAGACAGGAAGCAGTCCAACATAGAGACAGACAGGGGAAACACTGTTTCGTCACAGCCGCGCTCACAGCATACCTAGTAGAGAGACCAACAGGTGATAATCAATTAGTGCCTCATCACAGTACACCAAAGACATTAATGTGGGGAAAAAAGAGATGAAAATGGAATCCAGAGAATGAAAGTTCATACTTCCATAGCCCACTTGGCGAGCTCCTCTCTGCGCTCCGGATCTCTCTGAATGAGGGCGACGTAGAGGGCGGAGGGCAGATATCTCTCCTCCACCTGTAGCAGCCTTTGGATGATCCGCTGCCCAGACACACTGGGGTCCCAGGGGGCCCGGAGCTGTGAATGGCCCCTGGCCTGGCCCTGCTGGGCTCCCTGGCCTTGCTGGCCTCGGACTTCCTCCTCACACCACAGAGACACAGACACAGACATCCCTCAGCTCAGCCCACACACACAACTACCTAGGTGGGTTTGTGTTCCTCTCGGTCCAGAAAGTGGGATACAACAAGTCAATGTTACTCTGTCAGTGTAAGGAGAGAGAATGTAGGACCAATGTGTGTGCTGAAAATCTGCAACTAATCCAACTCAATTGAACCCTCTTCTTGTCACTGCTATGTTGGATGTCCTTTTATTTCCTCGCCCCTCTGTATGTGTGTGTTCCTGTGTGGCGCTGGTGTGAATCTGAGCCCGAACCTCCTCTGGCTGGGTTTTATACCCCTCAGAGAAAGAGGGTGACAGAGAGGGTGTGGTGAAGAGGGAATGAAAGAGAAAGAGGGTGGTAACATAGTGACTGACATAAAATAATAAAAAGACAACAATGCTGTCTGTACAACAATGGCATCAACAGGTGGAGAGAGGGAGAAAATAGAGAAGGAGAGAGAGGGAGGGGAGGAGAGAGGGTGCAGACAAGAGAGGGAGGGGCCCGCAGGGACAGGGCAACAGCTTGTCCCCAACAGTGAAAAAGAGAAGGGGAGAAAGGGAGAGAAGGGAGGAGAGAAAAGGTCATCTCCAAACTCTGACAATGGGAATGGATAACATGAGGAGTAGGTTGTTTGTTGACAATATTAAAGGGGAAAGAGAAAAGATGGAAATATATGTTCTCAAACTGAAAGTTCCAAATTCTTTCCCATTAAATAATATAAACTGTATAGAGAAATTAGAGATTAGAATTGCGGTTAATTGGAAAAGCAACTTGAGGGTTTATGCTGTGTTGAATGGTTGCATTTTTACAAAATCCTTTTGTAAATATTTTTGTCCTGTCCTGTTTGTAGCTATACAGTACTTATTACGAACTAATATCTATGTACAAAGATTTCCGGCCTCTAAATGTCTAACTTCTGGCATGAAACTCTCTCTCTCTAGTGCCCAGAACTCTCTGAGGAATCTCATTGTCAAAGCAACCTGTGTCCCGTCACTCTACTCCCCATTACCCCCCCCCCCCCCCCCACCCCCCCAGCCTGTGGCAATCTGCTCCCCCTGTTTAAAGAGCAGTGAATCCACTGGGGAGGACAGGGTATGGGGTATGAGCAACAGACAGTAGAGCAGGCAGGTCAATGAGCCGTATTGTCTCCTTTACAAATCAGTGTCAGACACCAGCCCCTGGCCTTCTGCTGGGTCCTCTCTCTCTCTGGCACACACACACACCCTTCACACATTCACTGGACAGCAGACACACTCTCGCATGCTCCTCAGGGACTCGCCTGACGGTCACAATGGGGTCACACTTACAAGTAGTGAATTCAGATTCTATTTGACACAGTGAGTCACTACAGGTGGTTTAAGGGACACACGAGGGCTTATGTTTCACAAAGACATTTGGGAAGCACTGAAAATGAAACAATTACACACCTCTTGAATCAGCCTTAAAATATCATAAGACAAAAGCATAAATTAAGGTTAGCTTGCATTTTTACTTGATTAAAGGGGAAATCTGCACATCAGAACCCAAAATACTAGCTTGTTTTATCCCAATGGTTGTAAACAAACATGTTAAATGCAAACAAACAAGTAAATGCAAACAAACATGGTTAAAACTATCATATTGATATCATGGATGGTCAGTCCTTGCATACATAGCTCTGTCTTTGAATTTGAGAGTTGTTACATTTCTACAGCCCCATCCCTTAGCTTTTTACCAAAACAGGGGCGGGGAGTCACTTATTGTTTCAACTGCTGATTGCCGCTTTAAATCAATCACGATAATCAGACCTTCAAATAGATATGTTGTAATACAGTTGTTTTCCTTTAAAATAGTATCTGTTTTATGCAAATGTTTAGCTGGAATGTATTTTGTGTTTCTCACTAACATTTACTGTGGAAAGTCAAAGCATCATTTCTGAGTCCTTTTGTTGAATCTCTTCGAAGTCAAGAGATTTCATTGCTGAAATATTCCTCTATCACCCGTAATCATTAGTCATCTGTGTGTGTGTTATTCATGGCTGCACATTTGCTGGAAAACCCCAAGAAGAATGCAAAAGGCATTCTTCTTTAGTAAGAGCACACTTATCTGGGACTTGAGATTTAAACAAACATACTTTATCTCCTCTGAGGTCTCAAACACTCCAGATAAAACCCCTTCCAAGCAGTAACACAATCACAACAAGATAGATTATCACCCCAACACACTGGGACCATTGTAGAATTAGAGGGGATGATGGCTGTTGAGAGACATCATCCGTAAACAGGGATTGGATTAGCACTGAAAACAGATTGAGTTTGAATGAGAGCCAGAGTGAGTTTGGCTGTGGGAGTCAGAAGAGGTCAGGTCAGAAGAGAGAGAGGGGCGTGGGGAAGAGAAACAGAGTGACAGATCGCCCGCCTGTTTAAGTACCCTGCTAAATTCATACATTGCAGCTGTATTCAAACTGAGACAGAGAGGGAAGGAGGGAGAGAGGGGGACGGAGAGACATGGACGACCCAGTCGGTCTTGAGAGGGGTGTGTGTTTCTCCGCCCCTCATTTTCCACCTCATTGCCCAGGACAGTGGAGGACAGAGATCCCTTTTCACCTCACAGACACCTGCTGACGGGGAGGGGAAGGGGGTCTGCTCACTCAGTTAACACACTGCATAAACCTACAGAACTGATAAACACTTTATCACTCAGAACTAAGTCAACCAACTAAGTGCTTTTGACACATTTCTGGCAAATGAGTGGTGTTTTACACTTAACTTTATTAGTTTACAACAATAACTACAGTGTAAACAGCAAGAGCATCAAAACTCACAGACCATCAAAACTCACAGACCATCTGACAAGACAATATTTGAATGAACCTTTATTTCAACAGGAAGTCATTAAGATACATACTTGTATTTTAGGTTTCCGGTAAATCTTTTATTGTTCGCAATTCGATCTCCCTCTTATACGTACTAGTATTACCATGTCTAAAACTTCATATGGAACTGAGATGAGGGAGAGGGCATGGACCAGTCACACATTAAGATTCATGGGAGTGTTAGGATGAATAGTTTGGGAGGGTAGTGGAGGGTTAACAGAATTGGGGGGGGGGGGGGGTGTCTCACAGTCTGGTGGGAACATATGACTAGTAAACAACACCTATAAAAAAATAATAATAATTTAAAAAATAGTCAATTTCACCAGTAATTTATTGTTTTTGTACCCTTTATTTGGTAAGATTCAGCAATTTCATATAAGTGAAAATATTGTTATGACATAATACCAGTAGTTAAAAACCTTAAACATTATAGTACTGCATGTATAACACTCTATAGGAAGGCATTTTATAGTACTTGTAATGTTCTGTCAGTAAGATTATTCTTCATATTATATTTAGTATTACTTCGAGTGAGAAGGACAGCAATAGAAAGGAGAGCATGGATAGAAGGAACAACAGGAGAACAACAGGGTGGAACTAATGCAGACCACAATGATACACCATTAAAAAAGGGACAAATGGGCTGAGATAAAGAAAGGGATAAAACAAGTTAACAGACAGTTTTAAAATAGAAGCATTTCACAAAGAAGAATTTGGAAGAAAAAAATGAAAAAAAGAAATTCTCACGAGACAGGTACACAAATGGAAATATAAATGACTGGACATGACTTGGATTCACACAAAATACTTAAGGGAAACAAAAAAATGTATTGCGGTATTTATATAAAGACAAAGCACTGCATATGTAGACCATTTCAATATTTTGGGATAGTTACATTCATGAAAATACAACCTATCACCGTTCACTCTAATGCCCCGTCTGTCAGAGATGGTAACAGTCTGCAACCCTCATCATGTACTACAGTACATTATCAAACACTCTCTCCTATGCCCCATATCATCCAATATACAATACATGGCCCGTTTATTAGGTACACCTCACCATTCACAAAAATGGTTAGCTCCTACAGGCAGTGAGTGTCATGGCCTATATAAAAGCAGGCAGACAGGCATTCAGTTACTGTTCCATTGAATGTTAGAATGTGCAAAACAAGTGCCCTAAGCGACTTTGAGTGCGGTATGATCGTTGGTGCCAGGCGCGCCGGTTCCAGTATCTCAGAAACGACCACCCTCCTGGGCTTTTCACGCAGGACAGTGTCTAGGGTTTACAGAGAATGGTGCGACAAACAAAAAACATCCAGTCAGCAGCAGTCCTGTGGGCGAAAACAGCTCGTTGATGAGAGGTCGAAGGAGAATGGCAAGAATCATGCAAGCGAACAGGCAAATAACGGCGCAATACAACAGCGGTGTGCAGAACGCCATCTTGAACCGCTGAACTCTGTCCTTTTCATGGATGGGCTATTGCAGCAGACGAGCACACCGGGTTCCATTCCCATCAGCTAAAAACGAAGTGGCTCCAGTGGGCACGCGATCACCAACACTGGACAATTGAGAAGTGGAAAAACATTGCCTGGTCCGACAAATCACGATTCCTGTTGCATCATGCTGACGACAGAGTCAGGATTTGGTGTAAGCAGCGTGAGTCCATGGACCCATCCTGCCTGGTGTCAACGGTACATGCTGGTGGAGGGTAAAGTAATGGCATGGGGAATGTTTTCCTTCGCACATATTAGGTCCCTTGATATCAATTGAGCAACGTGTCCATGTCCCGAAGAATTCAAGCTGTTCTGGAGGCAAAAGGGTGTCCGACCCAGTACCTAGATGGGTGTACCTAAAAAATAAAAACAAATAACTGGCCATTGAGCGTATATATTCCTATATGGAACACCTCATATCGGTTAATGGCTTTCTCTCCTCATGTCAATCACCCTGTCCTTCAGAGTTACGGGTAGGTAGGGCGAGGGCGTGCTGCTGCAGCAGTAGTGCTGTTACTTGACTGGCTCGTTTCTGTAGCTGCTGCCTGTGATTGGCTGAGAAGCTGCTGCGTCTCATGTGACTCTGATTCTGGGCTCGTCTCGTCATCAGGGCTGGGGGGAACGTACAGACCAATGACCTCCTGCACCTTCACCGGCAGCTCCTGAGAGATAGAAGGAATGGAGAGAGGAGAGGAGGTTAGATCAGTTAGATGACAACACACAATATGTTAAATATATCATGTCCAAATGAAAGTATCCTCCTCTAAGATATTTCCTACTTTGCAGCAGGCCAGCTGTAGGTAGTTAGCTTCTGCTCCTCGTAGGACTGTCTGCAGATCCAGCTTCATGGTCAGTTCATTGATGTGCTGCACATAGACACAAACACAGTCCTTAGTACTGTACACACAAACAAAAAGACAACATCATTAAGAAAAATTACTTCAAACACATTTCCAACAAACCTTCAAAATAGTGTTGAAGTCGTGGTCAGAGCCGATGAACTCCCCCCTCTGTGATTCCAGAATGGAAGCAGCCATCAGCAGATGGAAGTTTTCACAGGGCAGACGAGTCCAAAGAACCTAGCACAGAACAGTGCGCTCACTGTGTGTTTACTTACATATATTGTAAAACTAAGTTTTTTTTCCATATAGTGTGTAGAGCCTAGGCTACATGCGAGTGTTTCTAATGAGTAGTATCCACCCACTCACCTCCCAAAGGGACAGGATGTCCTCGAAGGAGAACTCTCTCTTAAACCAGATCAGTAACCAACGGAAACAGAAGCACAGAGAGCCACTGTCCTGGGAGTCTGAAAGAGGGACAACATAATAACATAACAATGTGAAGAATTTACTATGTCAATTGATTACGCATCCAGGTAGTTACATAACACAACTTGAGTTAAGGTCAAATATAATCAATTGGCTGATTGGAGAATTGACTGCATGATGAATGTCTACCTCACTGAGTAATAACACATTTGAGTTATGGTGAAGTGTGAGAGAAACACAGTAACTAAGTGATAGTCATTGTTTACCCAGGTAGTCAAGGAGCTCAGGGTCCAGAGCCTTCATCAGCAGGCTGAGCTGAAGGAGCTGTTGCTTCATGGCCTCCTGAGACTCCTCAAAGTTCTGGTGCTGAGGGCCCGAGAGAGAGAGAACATTAAAATAGTGTATAATGCTACGTTTTAACACTCTTATGTGGTAATATATGAGTATTTAACAAGAAAGTAAGGTGCTTACCACCATCTCCATAAAACCTGTCAGACACCAGAAGGACTCCACTTCGTTCTGAGTGACAAAAAGGAGAGGAGCCAAGAGGTCACTCATCCCCTGGACATAGCCTGCAGGGAGAGAAAGAGATAAACAACAGGAACCACAAGGAGAGAGGAGAGTCAGGTGTGAGATATTGATAATAAATACAGTTGAAATGTGATACAATGGCTTTGAACTTTCAAGTGTAAGGACAAGGGAAGTGGCTTACCCAGATCAAAGTTGAACATGCAGTATGTCATCAGCACGTCATTGAGAAGAGTCAGGCCTGGGTTGTCGTTGCCAGAGAAGAAGGTGTTGTGTCTGTCCGTCCGACTCACGTCCCTTTCTGTCCAATCAAAACAATATGAACAGATAAGTAACAAATCATAAAATGTGTGTCAACCAATGAGGCGTGAGATCATGTTTAACAGACAGCAACACCAACCTATCAGGCTGCGGTATCCTCTGAGGAGGGAGTTCCTCATCTCCTGCTCTTCACTGACTGACTTCCACTGAACCTTCATTCTGAAATACTCATCTCTGAAGACAGAGAAACACAGAGGGGTTGAGGAGATGAATTTACTCACTCCCGTTTAGACAACAGTCCCAGTCTGTGATAAGAGAGCCATAACAAGCAAGGAAGATAAGAGACTAACGTTTTCATCCTCAGAATGTCCTCCCTCTCTTTCACAGTACTATTCCAGGGATAGAAACCCAGCAGAAACTTCCACACATCCTTCCTCAGGGAGGGTGTGATACCCTAGGAGAGGGAAAGGAGGGATGGTTTGAATGACAAGGTGCAGACAATGTACAGCAAAACACATTTGGATGGAAGATGGTGTCAGGTGTTTTTTTACAAGAGAGGAATTATACTGTACGGTCTTACCCCCCTGAAGACCAGCTCTTTGATTTGCTGTGGGTCCTTCACACGCCCCTCTGGGTCCAGGAACTCCTCCCATTTGTCGAGAGGCTGTCCCCTGGTTACGTCTGGTTTAGGGCCAAGCTCCACCCCCTGGTACCACCAAAAAGAAAACTCTCACCATTGATATCGCCACCCGTATGTTACAGCCAACGTCTGGATGACGTCGCCATCGGTATGTTACAGCCAACGCCTGGATGACGTCGCCATCCGTATGTTACAGCCAACGTCTGGATGACGTCGCCATCGGTATGTTACAGCCAACGTCTGGATGACGTCGCCATCGGTATGTTACAGCCAACGTCTGGATGACGTCGCCATCCGTATGTTACAGCCAACGTCTGGATGACGTCGCCATCCGTATGTTACAGCCAACGTCTGGATGACGTCGCCATCCGTATGTTACAGCCAACGTCTGGATGACTTCGCCATCCGTATGTTACAGCCAACGTCTGGATGACGTCGCCATCGGTATGTTACAGCCAACGTCTGGATGACGTCGCCATCGGTATGTTACAGCCAACGTCTGGATGACGTCGCCATCCGTATGTTACAGCCAACGTCTGGATGACGTCGCCATCCGTATGTTACAGCCAACGTCTGGATGACGTCGCCATCCGTATGTTACAGCCAACGGCTGGATGACGTCGCCATCCGTATGTTACAGCCAACGTCTGGATGACTTCGCCATCCGTATGTTATAGCCAACATCTGGATGATATAAAGTGAGGTCCTCTTCACCATCTACTCCACAGATGTAAACTCATCACTAGCCCTGACATCTCCAACCCCATCCCCCCCACTTACACAGGTGATGAGCTCAAATCCTGGTTCGTCATCAGCTGAGTGGGGCCCATGGTGGTCCTGAGGGCCACGAGGGTGGAAGGGGGAATCTGGTGGTCGTAGAGCCCCTCTGAAGAAATTGGTGACCTTGGAGAATCCCCCAAAGGTGGTGGCATAAGGGTCCTGGATAAACCTCTGGAAACAAAGAGATTAATATCATTATAAACACACACATTACATCTTCTCAAAGAATAGCGCACACAAAACACAAGACTTACAGAGACGAGGTCGGAGCTTCCATCGTCAAAGAGGTGCAGCTCATCAAAGGACTGAGAGAGAGCCCCAGAGTCATGGGGATACGCTAGGAAGAGACGACCATCTACAGGTGATCTAAAACAACAGAAAAACACAGTCAGGCAGATAGTAAGAGACAACGACAGCGACTGCTCAGAATAAAAGAAAACGCTAGCAAGAAAGAGAGAGAAAGTATGAAAAAGACGCTTCAAAATGTATGTAGAAAGGGGGTTGGGTACAACAGCTGCTAAACTCTACTGTTCAGAGTCAAGTTATATGCCAGTGAAATGCCTTGAATTCCTCTGAGGCATTGATCTGAGAGAGAGAGGGAGAGCTGGCTGTCTGCTGCTACTCACGGGGCCAGGATGATGTAACGCTGCAGGGCCCTCAACAGCTCCCTGGTGCCCCCCCTGTGGAAGTGCAGAGGAGGTAGGGGGTGGCCACCCCTGCTGGTAAAAACCAGGAAGTTACGGCCCAGGGAGAAACGGGACCGTCGCAGAGAGTACAGCTCCGACAGAGGCAGGGAGAACGACCACTGGCCTGGGACCAGAGGGGGAGACATCAACATCAAGAATAGCACTATACACTTGCTGCAAACACACTTGTGAGTATAGCCTAGAATGAGAACTACAAACACAGAAGGCAAGTTATAAAAGTCTCCGTACTTGTCTCTTTGACAGGGGGGTGCTCTCTGACTCGGTCTCTCTTCACTGTGCTGATGACTGCCCAGTCTGGCTCGTAGCCAGGGTCAAAGTTGGTGTCCTCCACCCCTCCTTCTCCATCCTAACAGGAAGACAGGCCGTATATAAAGAACATGAAGAAAACAGTGATGCGTGTCACTAGTGTACTAAACAAGCGCTCACCTTTTTAGTGTAGAATACAGCTGCCGCATTGCGGCCCTCGTCCTCTAGTGCGCTCCACTCCAAAGCTGGCTCCCCACCCTGTAAACATAGACAAACACCTTAGTCTAGTCCAGAATAATGTGTGACAGGCCTATAGACCATATACAGTGTTAGGCTATGTGTTTGACTAAAGGAAGCAAAACAAAGTTACTGATGACAAAGTCTTCCACCACAGGGATGAGTACACTTTGAATATGACTAGAATTGGTTTTCGATCAACCAATAGTCGTTTTTTAATTTTATTTGTACTTTTTACCCCTTTTTCGTGATATACACTTACAGTCTTGTCCTGTCGCTGTAACTCCCGTACGGACTCGGGAGAGGCGAAGGTCGAGAGCCATGCGTCCTCCGAAACATGACCCCGCCAAGCCGCACTGCTTCTTGACACACTGCTCGCTTAACCCAGAAGCCAGCCTCACCAACGTGTCGGAGGAAACACCATCCAGCTGGAGACAGATGTCAGCGCGCATGTGCCCGGCCGGTCACAAGGAGTCACTAGAGCGCGATAGGACAAGGACATCCCAGCCATCCAAAC
Source organism: Oncorhynchus mykiss (assembly GCF_057628025.1). Taxonomy (NCBI): domain Eukaryota; kingdom Metazoa; phylum Chordata; class Actinopteri; order Salmoniformes; family Salmonidae; genus Oncorhynchus; species Oncorhynchus mykiss. Next base: position 57,758,654 of record NC_143034.1, read on the forward strand.
CCTCCCCTAACCCAGACGACGCTGGGCCAATTGTGCACCGCCTCATGGGTCTCCAGGTCACGGCTGCCTGCGACACAGCCTGGCATCGAACCCGGGTCTGCAGTGACGCCACTAGCACTGCAGTGCCTTAGATCGCTGTGCCACTCGGGGAGGCAATATTTTCATATACAGTGAGCTCCAAAAGTATTGGGACAGTGACAATGTTGTTGTTGTTTTGGCTTTCTACTCCAGCACATTATACAATGATGAGTTAGAAAGTTATCATACCCCCAAGACATGCTAACCTCTCACCATTACAGTAACAGGAGATGTTAGCATTTTTGAGGGGATATGACATTTATGCCTCTAACTTTCTCACAACTCATTAAGGATTATCCTTGATCATAGTAGCATCCACAATAATGTGAGGTGTTTAGAAACATATTCTATTCTTATTTACAATAAAAGTGACTCCAAAATGACAAAATACATTATTTACCATTCATTTCTATTGGGCACAAAATCTGAATCTAATCTGAAACACAACCAAAAGAAACAGCAAATGCATCCAATAAATGTGTAGGTTCACACGCTTAATGTAGTGATTGCATGCTAAGAATATGGGACCAAATACTTAAATGTTGACTACTTTAATACACATAAGTGAATTTGTCCCAATACTTTTGATCCCCTAAAAAAAAGTGCTGCAACTCCTAAGCGGGTGAAAATACCCTAAAATTAAAGCTGACAGTCTGCACCTTAACCTCATATTCAATGTATCATTTCAAATCCAAAGAGCTGGAGTACAGAGCCAAAACAACAATAAATGTGTCACTGTCCCAATACTTTTGGATGGGTGGGTATAATTTGTGGAAGGTTCCAACCGGAATCTGTCCCAAAAACATTGTAAATAACAAAGTTGCCAACAAACAATGCATACAAAGTTGTATAGTGGCAGAATAAGATACCGGGTAGGGAGTGGGCTATTTCATTAAGTTTTTCACAAAAAATGTCTGTCCTCACTCTGGTAGTCTAGGGACAAACATTAAGTATAAGCTACGTGGTGAGCTGATGCCTATTTGGCAGATAGTTAGCTAGGTGAATTGATCATGCTACTTTGTATGTATTGTTTGTTGGCAACCTTGTACTTCACTTAGTTTTTGGACAGATTCCTTTTGGAACGTTCCACAAATTATACCCACCCCTTTTGGAGCTCACTGTAAATATGGTGTCTATGGGAGAAGCCCAACTTACCCGTTCCACTATACGGATGAATCCTGGGATTGTGGTGTCCTGGTTGCTCCTCTTGGCATTGGTGTGAAGGTAAACCCCCTCCTTCTCAAACACCAGCTGTGTGACAAAACAGCATATGCTATTAATAGAATATAAATTTGCTGTGAAAACTAATGGCAAAATGTCATGTCATGGATTCCAGTGCAATGAATCAGAAAGTGTGATCGAGTGGGAATAGGGTGGTGAATGACAATCATATGACATCCCAAAGAGGATGAGTTAGCTGACTTTACTGTAGCCTACAAAATAGAGTCACATGAACTCTGAGTCACTCGCACAGTGATTCCACCTGTGTGCCTGCCAGGGGTTTCTCCCAGGTAGTGTTTGGTACTGGTACTCCCTGTCTATAGCTCCATTCCTGTGCATTTTAGTCCTCGTGTTACCATTTTTATTTTATTTTTTTAACTCGGCATTGTTGGAAGGGCTCGTAAGCAAGCGTTTCACGGTAAAGTCTACACCAATTGTATTCGGCGCATGTGACAAATAACACTTGATTTGTGTCTTAAACTGACTGAACCCAATTGGATAGATCTAGCTAGCTTCCATACAAATACAATATACCATCATATCTATCCTGAATATTACCCTAAATGTATAATGAATAATAATTTGCCAGCTGCGACATCAATTCAGGTGAAATATTACATAATCCATCCTCCACCAACGAACTGCTCAAACGTTTAGTTAGTTAGATACCGTAATCACATTCACAGGGAAGTTTACGATGCTAATTCTATGGAATTGGGATCCTCGGCCTCGGGACCCTTTCTTCACCGTAAACAGGTCTAACTAATATTAGTAGCTGTTAGAGAACCAGCAGTGCTTATTGCTTTACATATTGAAGTCTGCCGTGGAAAATAGCACAGCTATGATGATATTTCTCGTGACCAATTTATTGAACAAGTAATATATTACAACAGCAACTATCAATTGAATCTGGAAATAATGATGAAGCTAGCTTGTTTGTTGTTATAACGTAAGCTAGCTTGTTTGTTGTTATAACGTTAGCTAGCTCGCTAACGGTTACTGTAGTTACGTCAGCGTCCCCAAATATCACACGACTTTGTTGTGAAGGTGATAGTCTATCTACAATGGTGATAACCGAGTTTGTTATCCGAATCAATCAGACGAAGACGAAATCTAAAACGTCAATGTCAATACATTGCGCCTACCTTGTGACTAGTCTCAGCCTTTGGCTCCATTTTTCTTCCACTAGCCTTTTTTTTCCAAAACAAATGTCGTCAGAAGAAGACTTCCGCTTTCATAGACTGCACCGTCTACGTTATACGTCAGTCAGGAACATCAACCAATCATAGGTGGTGGCACGTCTAAATTGGAATAGATGCCGCGTTCAAAACAACTGGGAAATCGGAAATCTCCGAATTCCGAGCGTTCAAATCAACAGGAAACTCGGAAAAACGAGCTCCGACTCGGAAAAATCGATTAGAACAGTTATCCAACTCGGAATTCCAACTCGGGAAGTCGGGCCTCTTTCTAGAGCTCCGGCTTTCCGACATGAAGATCAATGATGTCAAGATTTGACGTATTTTCCCAGTTGTTTTTAACGTGGCAAGAGTACCACCATCATAATACCCATAAACCCTAGTGTTCAAAGCGGGAAATGATTCCAATCTGTTTTTCCACCATTGATAAATCACTTTAAAACAAGGCCTGTATTTAATTTAGGATTACTCTGGTGTGACGTTTTGATAACTGTGTGAATCTCTCTAGGACAAGGTGACTTATCAATATTTTCGCCTGTATTTACCCCCCAAAAAGGAAACGCTAATGAGGCTATTATAAAGAACTACAAATGCCATGATGATCTGGATGAGACTGCTGAATTGAGGCAAAGGTAAGAATCTCTGGATTAACTATATAAATGTAGTAATGAATAAATTGGCTACATTTCTTTAAATGGACAATTCTGTGAACTGTCTTGTGCAAGTTTTAAATTGACACAATACCTGTTAACAAGGGTGTCAGCTAGCGATGATGTGCAGGAGCTTTCGGGGATTTGTAGTTTTGCATGATGTCCACCTTGATGGTAATTAGAATTTTCGAATTCGAGAGTAAATAGAGCCGAATATACTGATAAATCCTTGTCCGAGATTTACATGATTATCAAAACGTCGCGCCAGGGTAAGGCTACACGAACAGTCCTTATGTGTTTCTGAAATCCCAAATGGGAAAAATTGTATGGTGGAAAAACGATTGGAACCATTTCTCTGTTTGACAACTAGGTTTTATGGGTATTCAAATCAAATTGTATTGGTCACATACATATATTTAGAAGATGTTATTGCGGGTGTAGCGAAATGCTGGTGTCCATAGCTCCAACAGTGCAGAAGTATCGAACATGTCAAAGTAAAATAATGGAATTTAGAAAAATATAAATATAACGACGAGAAATGTCGGAGTGGCATTGACTAGAATTTATTTCTTAGTTTTTTTTCACCTTTATTTAACTAGGCAAGTCAGTTAAAAACACATTCTTATTTACAATGACGGCCAAACCCGGACGACGCTTGGCCAATTGTGCACCGCCCTATGGGACTCCCAATCACAGCCGGTTGTGATACAGCCTGGATTTGAACCAGGCGTCTGTAGTGACACCTCAAGCACCGATATGCAGTGCCTTAAACCGCTGGAATACAGTATATACATAGGAAATTAATAAAACGGCATGTAAAAATTATTAAAGTGACCAGGGTTCCATTATTAAAGTGACATATGATTCCTTGTACAGCCTCTAAGGTGCAGGGTACTGGGTGGAGGCAAGCTATTGATGGCTATTTAACAGTCTGATGGCCTTGAGATAGAAGCTGTTTTTCAGTCTCACAGTCCCAGCTTTGATGAACCTGTACTGACCTTGCCTTCTGGATGATAGCGGTTGAACAGGCTGTGGCTCGGGTGGTGGATGCCCCTGATGTCTTTTTTGGCCTTCCTGTGCCATCGTGTTCTGTAGGTTTTCTGGAGGGCAGGCAGCGTGCCACTGGTGATGCGTTGGGCAGACCGCAGCACCCACTGGAGAACCCTGTAGTTGCAGGCGGTGCAGTTTCCATACCAGGCAGTTATACAGCCGACAGGATGCTCTCAAATGTGCTTCTGTAAGAGTTTGTGAGCGTCTTAGGAGCCTAGACAAATTTCTTCAGCCTCCTGAAGTTGAAGAGCTGCTGTTGCGTCTTCTTGGGTGGACCATTTCAGATTATCAGTGATGTGTACATAGTGTAACTTGAAGCTTTTCACCTTCTCCACTGCGGTCCTGTGGATGCGGGCGTGCTCCCTCTGCTTCTCCTAAAGTCCATGATCAACTCCTTTGTTTTGTTGATGTTGAGGGAGAGGTTATTTTCTTGGCACCACTCCAACAAGGCCCTCACCTCCTCCCTGTAGGCTGTCTCCTTATTGTGGGTAATCAGGCCTACTACTGTTATGACACCTCCACCGTGGGGCTCTATTCTTACAATATTTGTCAGTTTCATGTAATTATGAAAATGGCAGTTTATTAGGCATCAGTGGTGGTAATGAAAATCCCAATGTGAATAGTGAAACACTTCTAACAAATGTATGAGTGACAGTGAGTATCCTGGTGCTGCCACCAATGTAGCAAAGAACAGAAGGACAGAGAAAATTTAGACAGTGAGGCTGATGAAGGCGGCAAGTGGTTGTTGTTGTCTGTCTTCTCAAAGTTGCATCCCAGTTTTAGGACTCCCAAGTGGCACAGGGGGTCTAAGGCACTGCATCTCAGGGCTAGAGGTGTCATTACAGACTCTGGTTCGATTCCAGGCTGTATCACAACCGGTCGTGATTGGGAGTCCCATAGGGCGGTGCACAATTGGCCCAGCGTCGTTAGGGTTTGGCCGGGGTAGGCTGTCATTGTAAATAAGAATTTGTTCTTAACAGACTTGCCTAGTTAAATAAAAATTTAACGTTTAACTATCCTCTCTTTTCCTTCATCTGCACTGCACAATTAGAAGACAGTTTAGGTGGGAATAATATAGAGATTGAAAAGCCTACCAGAAGCATTTGCTTCCATCATGTCAGATCAGTGAGGATGAAGTAAATTATACCAGTAGAAGAAACCATGACAAGCTATTGAGATGCAGCCTCGTCTTGTTTTGGACGCGCACTTGGACGAGTACGAGCCCGCCCACAGTCACGTGTAAAACGTGCGTCTCGTCTAGCGTCTCTAAACAGCAACGTCGGAGTCTAGGGGAGACCATTCTTGAGAGATAAAGAAACAGTTAGAACTAGAAAAACGCTTGCAACAGACGAAATAAGGAACTGAATGTGTAAGCTGACTTCTGTTCTTGCTGTTTATTTGTGTCTGTGTGTGCTAGTGTCTCTGCAAAGGCGAGAAATTAAATGTGTTCATGTTGGGAGGAGAGTGCACAGGAGACCAGTTGGCTAGCATGTTAGCAAACAAACAAGCACAAACAATCCGCAGTCCATGACATTTTCATTGAAGTGCTTTCCTGGTAGTAATAATCACAGGGATGACATTTAGAAACGAGCTGGGTAAGTCTAGAGCAGGCAGTCACCCCATAAGGTTTTGGCAGAGCCAGTTCGTATGCTAACGAATGCACGAGATTGTGGGTGGAGGAAGGGACGACGACGCTGAATTGCGACAGTTCGCGAGACGTAACGACAGGTGGACAACGTCTTCCCACGGTTAGCATAGGTCTATTTTGGAACATCCTCAAACTGCCACTGAGATATTGACCATTGAGATACTGACCATGAACTCAGACTTCTACAAGGCAGTCTGACGTCAGAAAAGTTATATGGAATTGAAATGTATGTACAGTATTTGGATCATGTGAATTTTACAAATTCCATGCTTGAGTTGAGTGTAGTCTAATTTCATGAAGTTTCATCATGCATAATTTTATGAGATTATTATCTGAATTCTGGTTTAGTGATAATCTAAATAGTGCCTAGCTAGTGACATCAGCTAATATTGCTATAATGACTAACAATGCAAACTTCTTTTTTTTTGAGCAACTCAAGCTTTCTCCATTTTGTTTTTTCCAGGTAACACCAGCAACATTTTCATTTATCTCTCCCCTAGTTCTCTCAGGCACACTGACATTAAAAATATTAAACAATCACCTTGTGCCTCTGAAACCTGCTTTATAACAACTAAGGATAGTTTTATTCTTAGCTTAAACCAAACCAGCAATAGTAAAAGATCCTAACGTTTCCTCAGATTAGCCAAAAGCAGATTCCAAAAACACATCAACACTACAGCCTACAATCCAGTGAGAAAAAAGGTACATTTATCACAAAACTTGTTAACAAAAATATATAGTATTTAATATCAAACTGCTGGCTGAGTCCTACAGGTGCCTGATTACACTAACCTAAACCATTTTAGCTATTGATCAATAAAAACCATTACAAAGCATCTATACATTCCATAAAAGCTAGCCCTAATAAATTAAACACCTGTTTACCCACCATGGCCTCCATCACCCAATCATCTGACCCTGAGATCCCAGACAATCACAAAGAGAGCTGGCTGGCACTACTTGCCGCGGCAGAGGGATATTGTCTGAAGTCAGGCTGCGACCTGGCTATTCTTACAGCCTGTAAGAAGTTCTGGCCATCTGTAGTGGAGGGAGATGAGAGGAAAAAGGAGAGTGGCTTGCCTGCCGGAGGCCGGAAGTGGGATTTCTCCTATCACGTGTGGGGTCAGGGGGCTTTGGCTGAGTCTTCGCGGCGCTACATGGACGACATTGCGGTGCTGCACTCCACATCTATGGTAACGGCACATAGATATACACGTCTGAGTGCAGGAGACGGAAGAGCTAAACTGGTAGTGGACATACCCTCTGACAGGGCGGTGAGTAGACTGACTGTCAGTCATTTTGTGCCATTCAATGTGGCTGTCATTCATAGTGCTGTGTGTGATCGTAAAGTTCTTAACTTCTCTTCCACAGGGCCTAACAGGTGAGGGTGGTGTGGGAACCATCAGCCCCAGTACCACACTCTATTCGCAAAGCTACCCATCAATCTACCACTCAGGGGCTGTCATTGGCCAAGCTGCTGGGCAGCATGAGAATGGAGAGAGGGAGCAAGAGATGGCTGTGATGATAGAGGAGGCTGGACGAGGGAGAGACATTCCCGGAAATGGGGACTTAGAGGAAGAGTGTGAGGAAGAGGAGGACATGGACGAAAGGAGCCGTAATCTGAATGAGACTGCAGGTGAACACAGCTCTGTGGCACTATTTTTTTTTTTTTAAATCTCCTGGTCTGAATGACTTCGTAAATATTAATCTCTCTCTGCTTCAGGAGTGTTTTCCATGGATGAGGACTCGCTGTCTCGTGACTGTGAACCATTCTTTGAGTCTGATGGAGAGGAGGAGAGCACTGATGGTGAGTGTATGTGTGTCGTAATATTAGTTAATGATGATCTAATGCTCTTAATATGTGCCTCCTCTCTGCTCCAGGCTCATTAAGTGAGGACTGTCCTCCTCCCCCGCGCAGCATGGCCATGGGGCAGTCATTCTCATCCCGTCACCCCAACCCCATGAACATGGCCCGCTCTCTTCCCGTGTCTGTTCCTGTGTGGGGCTTCAAGGGCAACAGACCCCACCAGGGAGAAGGCCACAGTGGGGAACGGGTCAGTCAACCTTCGTTTAAAAACATACAGCTCACTTTCTCTCTGTCAATCAGTCATTCTGACACACATACCCACTAACTGTCTCCGTGTTGCAGGCTGGTGTAGCTGACCTGGATCATATTGCTGCCAGCATGAAGGCCCTGTTGGCCCCAGGAGCCAACGACGGAACAGAAATGTTTGGAGGACTACCTCGCCCTCGCCTCAACACGGGAGACTTCTCCCTCAAACACTGAGCCAAAGAAAGTGAGGGGATGAAGGAGTGAGAGAGAGAGAGTGTGTGGATGAAAGAGAGCTAATTGATTGGCTGGCAGGTGGAAAAGTACCCCAGTGTATTAGCTAATCACTAACCCCAAATTTGGTAGTAACAACGGTGAACCCAGAGAGGATTAACTGACATAACATATGCTCGTATACACACTAAGATCATTTTCAACACATTACATTACACCCATACACACTTAAACACTACAAGACAACTCGCTACACACAACTTCACTTCAAATGTGCTCATAGTCATGGACACTAACATATTGAAATGTTTCTAACTGACACAGGTGTTGAATCTGTTGTGGGACTTTGCCAAGTAGATTCGTGGAGGATGGGTCAACCTTCTAGAAATGGTTGGCTCTAGGGGGCTTTTTAACATGAAGCCTGTAGCTTTTCAAATTGTGAGTGAAGGGCACCATGTCTCCATGAAACATGGCTTTTTGTACTTCTACCTTGCCAATGAATGACTGACTGGTAGAATGATTGTACACGTACTATCTCTGATATTGACACTATTATAATAATAATGTCCTCCAAATGTGTTGACTGTGAGAGCGAGAGAAAGCGGAGGAGGCAAACAGAGATTTATCTATCATCTCCCAACTTTTCAAAAGCAGATAAATGTTTTAATTTGAGTACCTGTATGGTTTAAATTAAGGAACAACATCCGTGAATCAGGCTGTTGGTTCTGACACTGAATATTATTTGGATGCAGTATAATGGCTGTCCTAGAGAGGGCAGTATCAGATTAAGAAATATCCTGAACAGAAATAAACACAACATGTAAAGTGTTGGTCCCATGTTAATGAGCTGAAATAAAAGGTTCCAAATGGCACAAAAAGCTTATTTCATTTTGTGTACACATTTCTTTACATCCCTGTTAGTGATAATTTCTCCTTTACCAAGATAATCCATCCACAGGTGTGACATAACAAGATAATTAAACAGCAATATCATTTAACAGGTGCACATTGTGCTGGGGACAGTGAAAGGCAACTCTAAAATGTTTAGTTTTGTCACACAACACAATGCCACAGATGTCTCAAGTTGAGGGAGCATGCAATTGGCATGCTGACTGCAGGAATATCCACCAGAGCTGTTGCCAGAGAATTGAATCGTCATTTCCCTACCATAAGCCGCCGCCAACATCATTTTAGAGAATTTGATAGTACGTCCAACCGGCATCACAACTGCAGACTTACATGTAACCACGCCAGCCCATGACCTCCACATCTGGCTCCTTCACCTGCGGGATCGTCGAAGACCGGATACCCAGACAACTAATGAAACTGTGGCTTGCACAGCCGAATAATTTATGTCAGAAACCGTCTCAGGGATGCTCATCTGCGTGATTGTCATTCTCACCAGGGTCTTGACCTGACTGACTAAAGTAGGTAAATGCTAACCTTCAACGGCCACTGGCACGCAGGAGAAGTATGCTCTTCACGGATTAATCCCGGTATCGAAGATGGCAGACCGTGTGTATGGCATCGTGTGGATGAGCTGATGGCAACGTTGTGAACAGAGTGCCCAATGGTGGGGATATTGTATGGGCAGGCATAAGCTATGGACAACGAACACAATTGCATTTTATCTAGGGCAATTTGAATGCATAGAGATACTGTGATGAAACCCTGAGGTCCATTGTCGTGCCATTCATCCACAGCCATGTTTCAGCATGAAAGTGCATGGCCCCATGTCACAAGGATCTGTAAACAATTCCTGGAAGCTGAAAATGTCCCAGTTTTTCCATGGTCTGCATACTCACCAGACATGTCACCCATTGATTATGTTTGGGATGCTCTGGATCGTGTACGACAGCCTGTTCCAGTTCCTGCCAATATCCAGCAACTTTGCACAGACATTGGAGAGGATTGGGACAACATTCCACAGGCCACAATCAACAGCCTGATCAACTCTATGCGAAGGAGATGTGTCGCGCTGCATGAGGCAAATGGTGGTCACACCAGATACTGTCTGATACACTCCCCTAACTTTTTTTAAGATATCTGTGACCAACGGATGCATATCTGTTTTCCCAGTCATGTGAAATCCATAGATTAGGGCCTAATGAATTTATTTCAATTGAATGATTTCCTTATATGAACTGTAACTCAGTCATTGTTGCATGTTGCGTTTATATATATTTTGTCAGTGTAAATAGTTGAACTCTATTGTTTACACAGTTGTATTTATTCATCACATTCATACATGACCATGGTTCAATCAGATATAAAATGATACCAGCTATGAATTTAAACTACACACCCTACTTTAACACTAACAAACTAGTGCTGTAACAAAAACAACTGACGGTACAAATAAATAGTAATAGTCAATATAATTGTCATTCTAAATATTATAATATAACCTAGCAATTCACATGTATGTTGTCCTCATGCAACAGAGGGATAACAGCAACACTTAAAACCATAGACATGATGTGAACAGATTACAACTGATTTCATGTTGTGAAGATTCCATTATTCTCTGCTTCAATTCTGCATTCTGACACCAGTGCTTGTGCTCCAAATATTAGAAACATATATCTTCTCGTTCACTTTACCTCCCTCTCTTACAAATTCCCTGACCCATTATTCCATCTCTCCTTTCCTACACCCTTCTTGTTACTGTCCCTCTTTCTTCCGGATCCAACAGAAGGATTTACTGCCAACCCAGAAACAAGGCAGAATCTTCTCTTTGAGGTCAGTTTTGAACTTGTGTATCAGTCGCACCGCCTTCTCCGCCTCCTCTTCTCCTTCCACGATGAAGAACTTGATGATGCCAGCGGGCTGGTCCAGGTATATGCTCATGGTGTTGCACAAAGGGAGCCCGACCTCCACGTTCTCCCCGTTGTGCCAGACTTGGTAGCAGGAGCCGGCCCAGCCCGCACCCCATGAGCTTTCGTTCTCCCCCAGCCCACATGGCCCATCCTTCCGGCCCATGCTCTCGTACACTGCCCCAATCACCACCCAGCCGCCATAGTCCACCTCCCAGTACCCTCTCTGCCCCAACAGACCCTCCTTACACAGCACCTGCACAGAGTAGAGAGTGGATAGTAGAAAAGGTAGATTAGAGATGTCTTAGAGCCAGGCATGCACTGATGGCATGTCCAAAACAGTGGGCACACTTTAGTTACACAATGGCACTATGATGTGTGCCCTGTAACTGAGGATGGCAGACCAACCTGTGGTGAATGCTCATATCTCTCCGGTCTCATGGGGTATGGACACACCTCCTCTGACATACGCGACACCTTGAGGTTGCTCTCGGATATCCACAGCAGCTTCTGGGCCGTTTTGTCATCCAGGGAGAGGGGGATCCAGTCTGAGGGGAGAAAGAGAAACGATGAGGTAAAGAGAGAGGAATTGAGTTGAGTGGTTGGATGAATATGGATGAGATGAAAGGGTCGGAGAACAGATAAGGTCAGATGAGTACTGTGATATTATTGCGATATGTACAATCTCTTGTGTGTAGGCAGTAAAGTGGATATAATGTAAGCCAGGTCCTAATTGTGCATTTCAACATTGTATAGGCTGTGTGCAAGCAGAATTTAGCATCACATGCATTACAGAGAGTGAGGCCCAAAGTGATAAAGAGCCGATTACATGGCCTTACATTTCATGAGGTCAGCCCTGGTGGTGGGATCATGAATATTGGGCTCGTACACCGGCGGCACCTCTGTTATGTGGAGAGAGAGAGAGAGATAAAGTGTGAAATCCATTAACGGTATACTGATGAGATAATCCAGTTCGAATTACACCACCGGTCTAATGTAATTCCTGGGATGCCATTGTTAGTCAGGATTTACAAAGGCTTTTCAGTACTTATACATGCAGTATTACAGAAATCATACCTGCAGGAGCTGCCTGGGATTTTCTTCCTACAGACAAAAAGGCAAAAATGAATTATCTTTCCCAGGTAGAACATTATCTTGTGTCAGATTGTTATGTATTTATTCACTGTGCATTTGCAGAGGTTGTGCTTGTTGCAGTATGTAGAGGTTGTGCTAGCTGCAGTTTGTGGAGGTTGTGCTAGCTGCAGTTTGTAGAGATTGTGCTTGTTGCAGTATGTAGAGGTTGTGCTTGTTGCAGTTTGTAGAGGTTGTGCTAGCTGCAGATTGTAGAGGTTGTGCTAGGTGCAGTTTACTGTCCATGATTCCTTCTCTCCCTTCCTTCTCTTCATCTCTCCTTCCCTTGCCTCTATCTCCCTGCTCCTGTCACTCTCGGCCTTCATCCCCCCTCCCTCCCACTATTTGCCTTTATGCCATATATCACTTTCGGAGTCTTTTTTCTTAGCACTGATTAATGTAGTTTACCCATACCAGCCCAGGTTTGGTTTACAGCTTTACATCCGCTAAGGACACACATCACAGCCACTGACACCAGGGGTCAGGCCGTTATAAGATTACAAGTTGTGTGTGATGGACGTTATTTCACGCCACTGACAGCATGTCTGTCTCTGCTGCTGAAGTGCTCTAGATGTTGTTTAATCTCCAGTTCTCCCTCCTGTCCATTCGTTTGTCATCCCACTTTCTCAGAAAACTGGGTGCTATTGCTGTTTCCACTCGGACTGTCACCGTCCGTCAATCTCCTTTCATCTATGGGCGACATTATATGGGCGACAAATTACGTGATTTTTCACAGGGTCATCCATCTCGTTTCAGATCACCCCTATTACTAGCCTGTTCAACCTCTCTTTCGTATCGTCTGAGATTCCCAAAGATTGGAAAGCTGCCGCGGTCACCCCCCTCTTCAAAGGGGGTGACACTCTAGACCCAAACTGCTACAGACCTATATCTATCCTACCCTGTCTTTCTAAGGTCTTCGAAAGCCAAGTTAACAAACAGATTACTGACCATTTCGAATCCCACCATACCTTCTCCGCTATGCAATCTGGTTTCAGAGCCGGTCATGGGTGCACATTTTTTTTCTCATTTTGTCTGTCATAGTTGAAGTGTACCTATGATGGAAATTACAGACCTCTCTCATCTTTTTAAGTGGGAGAACTTGCACAATTGGTGGCTGACTAAATACTTTTTTGGCCCACTGTATATACAGTGCCTTGCGAAAGTATTCGGCCCCCTTGAACTTTGCGCCCTTTTGCCACATTTCAGGCTTCAAACATAAAGATATAAAACTGTATTTTTTTGTGAAGAATCAACAACAAGTGGGACACAATCATGAAGTGGAACGATGTTTATTGGATATTTCAAACTTTTTTAACAAATCAAAAACTGAAAAATTGGGCGTGCAAAATTATTCAGCCCCTTTACTTTCAGTGCAGCAAACTCTCTCCAGAAGTTCAGTGAGGATCTCTGAATGATCCAATGTTGACCTAAATGACTAATGATGATAAATACAATCCACCTGTGTGTAATCAAGTCTCCGTATAAATGCACCTGCACTGTGATAGTCTCAGAGGTACGTTAAAAGCGCAGAGAGCATCATGAAGAACAAGGAACACACCAGGCAGGTCCGAGATACTGTTGTGAAGAAGTTTAAAGCCGGATTTGGATACAAAAAGATTTCCCAAGCTTTAAACATCCCAAGGAGCACTGTGCAAGCGATAATATTGAAATGGAAGGAGTATCAGACCACTGCAAATCTACCAAGACCTGGCCGTCCCTCTAAACTTTCAGCTCATACAAGGAGAAGACTGATCAGCGATGCAGCCAAGAGGCCCATGATCACTCTGGATGAACTGCAGAGATCTACAGCTGAGGTGGGAGACTCTGTCCATAGGACAACAATCAGTCGTATATTGCACAAATCTGGTATTTATGGAAGAGTGGCAAGAAGAAAGCCATTTCTTAAAGATATCCATAAAAAGTGTTGTTTAAAGTTTGCCACAAGCCACCTGGGAGACACACCAAACATGTGGAAGAAGGTGCTCTGGTCAGATGAAAACAAAATTGAACTTTTTGGCAACAATGCAAAACGTTATGTTTGGCGTAAAAGCAACACAGCTGAACACACCATCCCCACTGTCAAACATGGTGGTGGCAGCATCATGGTTTGGGCCTGCTTTTCTTCATTAGGGACAGGGAAGATGGTTAAAATTGATGGGAAGATGGATGGAGCCAAATACAGGACCATTCTGGAAGAAAACCTGATGGAGTCTGCAAAAGACCTGAGACTGGGACGGAGATTTGTCTTCCAACAAGACAATGATCCAAAACATAAAGCAAAATCTACAATGGAATGGTTAAAAAATAAACATATCCAGGTGTTAGAATGGCCAAGTCAAAGTCCAGACCTGAATCCAATCGAGAATCTGTGGAAAGAACTGAAAACTGATGTTCACAAATGCTCTCCATCCAACCTCACTGAGCTCGAGCTGTTTTGCAAGGAGGAATGGGAAAAAATTTCAGTCTCTCGATGTGCAAAACTGATAGAGACATACCCCAAGCGACTTACAGCTGTAATCGCAGCAAAAGGTGGCGCTACAAAGTATTAACTTAAGGGGGCTGAATAATTTTGCACGCCCAATTTTTCAGTTTTTGATTTGTTAAAAAAGTTTGAAATATCCAATAAATGTCGTTCCACTTCATGATTGTGTCCCACTTGTTGTTGATTCTTCACAAAAAAATACAGTTTTATATCTTTATGTTTGAAGCCTGAAATGTGGCAAAAGGTTGCAAAGTTCAAGGGGGCCGAATACTTTCGCAAGGCACTGTAGGTCCTGGATGTCAGGAAGCTTAGCCCCAGTGATGTACTGGGCCGTACGCACTACCTTCTGTAGCACCTTACGGTCAGATGCCGAGCAGTTGCCATACCAGGCGGTGATGCAACCCGTCAGGATGCTCTCGTTGGTGCAGCTGTAGAACTTTTTGAGGATCTGGGGACCCATGACAAATCTTTTCATTCTCCTGAGGGGGAAAAGGTGTTGTCATGCCCTCTTCCCAACTGCCTTGATGTTTTTAGACCATGACCAGGAACTTGAAACTCTCGACCTGCTCCACTTCAGCCCGTCGATGTTAATGGGGGCCTGTTCGGCCCTCCTTTTCCTATAGTCACGATCAGCTCCTTTGTCTTGCTCACATTGAGGGAGAGGGTGTTGTCCTGACACCACACTGCCAGGTCTCTGACCTCTTCTCTATAGACTATCTCATCGTTAGGGGCGGCCCGTCAGGAAGTCCAGGATCCAGTTGCAGAGGGAGGTGTTTAGTCCCAGGGTCCTTAGCTTAGTGATGAGCTTTGTGGGCACTATGGTGTTGAATGCTGAGCTGTTGTCAATGAACAGCATTCTCACATAGGTGTTCCTTTTGTCCAGCTGAGAAAGGGCAGTGTGGAGTGTGATTGAGATTGCGTCATCTGTGGATCTGTTGGGGCGGTATGTAGATTGGAGTGGGTCTAGGGTTTCCGACATGATGGTGTTGATGTGAGCCATGACCAGCTTTTCAAAGCACTAGCTACCTACATGAGTGCTACGGGGCGGTAATCATTTAGGCAGGTTACCTTCGCTTTCTTGGGCACAGGGACTATAGTGGTCTGTTTGAAACATGTAGGTATTACAGACTCAGTCAGGGAGAGGTTGAAGATGTCAGTGAAGACACTTGCCAGTTGGTCCGCGCAGGCCTTGAGTACATGTTCTGGTAATCCGTCTGGCCACCTGTTTAAAGGTCTTGCTCACATCGGCTACAGAGAACGTGATCACAGTCGTCTGGAACAGCTGGTGCTCTCATGCATGCTTCAGTGTTGCTTGCCTCGAAGCGAGCATAAAAGTCCTGTATTGACGCTTTGCCTGTTTGATGGTTCGTCTGAGGGCATAGCGGGATTTGTTATGTGGCTTGATTGAACCATTGTTTGTGGTAAAAGTGTTGGGATTGGTAAGAATTTCGAGCCTTCTTTTTGTAGTGTGGTCATTGAACAGTTTTATGCAGTAATATTGCTGTGATTTGACTGGTTTATACAGTAATAGTGTGGTGATTGGTCAAATTTACAACCCCTCGCATAATATGCAGAATCGCAGAATTCCAAAATCCTGGAGGGACTGATATGGGTATTTTCTCCTTTACATAACACACACATGCACACATAGGATACCGGTACGCACGTGTACCCCTACACACCCACCCATGTGAGAACTAGGTACAAAGTGAGCGTTTCCATTTATTTTCTACATCCATTGCAATGCCAACATGCTCTCAAATGCCCTAAACGCGTTTTTGAGGATGTCGCTGGATAGCAAGCTTTCAGTGATGGAGGGGATAGCAGAGAGCGTGCGCGATATGTCTTAATGGTTCTTCCTGACAGTCTGCACCATTGCAGGAAGCCAACGCCTTTGCTAACACCAAAGGATT
Organism: Oncorhynchus mykiss; assembly: GCF_057628025.1. Taxonomy (NCBI): domain Eukaryota; kingdom Metazoa; phylum Chordata; class Actinopteri; order Salmoniformes; family Salmonidae; genus Oncorhynchus; species Oncorhynchus mykiss. The sequence continues at coordinate 57,775,123 of NC_143034.1, forward strand.
ACTTTTTAGAGGACAGGTGATCAACTGCCAACACATTGCTGGAAGGATTGGCCAGTCTGTCCGTTTAGCCCAGCTCTTTTGCGCAGGACAGTCCATGCTGGCACCTGTCTGAGGGAAACCTAACTCTCCAGCTTTCGCGATGTGTCTGCCCAGTGGCGGAGAGGGAGCCGACAGGATGATGACCATGAGGAAAAATGTGAGCTTGTTACAACATCAGCAGAAGCCAAGCGAAACTGGGAGGATAAGGAAGAATAAGGCTGAGAACCTCACTGTCTTCCTTGCTTGAAGCATATGTACCAAAGAAGCTGCCACATTACTGTATGCCCAGTTTAGAGGTTAAGATGTATTTCAACAACTTCCCATCGTGGTTGGCTGAACTCTGATCCACTGGTCTTTCCAATAAAGCTTCCATGTTTGTGACTTACACTCCACTGTATGTGTCCTGAAGACTGAACAGCTGCACACTGCCCCAAAGAGATTAAAATGACTTTGACAGAAAGGCATGCATATAATGTATACTGTGCTGAACAACAAGCAGAAGTAATGATCAGGCAAGAGAGAAAGGGAGAAGGACATCTGATCTCTGAGGTCGGGACGTGGGCAGTAGGAAGGAAAGGGGTTGATGACAGGTCACTTAATCCGTCATCCCTCCCCATACTCTCCCGGAATCCTCCCTTATAGGGACAGAGTGATGGGAGAGGGAGGGACACAGAGAAAGATAGCAAGAGTCGGCTAATGGGATAACCAAGGATAGTTAGTAGATGGCAAAAGTAAGACATTGATGGAGGGTGTCACCAAGGGATTCAGGAGAATCATTGCGAGGGTAGAGAGATTTAAATATACGTTTGAAAGCGAGGATGGGCAATTGGCGGCTCCCCCCAAAAAATGCAATAAGCCTTACTGTTGCAAGTTAGAATAGTAGAATACACAAGGTGTATTTGGTTGTGCATCAGCAGTTTTTCTCTTGTTATGTCAGACCCTGATAGTCACTCACTTAGCCCATGTCAGCAAAACATTTGTATATTGGCAAATTAGTCTAGCGGTCAGCTAGCTACTTAGTAATCACGGTCGAATTATCGGCTGGGGGGCCCCCATTGATTTTGTTAGTAAGTGATTTTGTCAGTCAGTCTCACTCCGATATCATAAAACCTGCAAACATTTCTCTCCACCCTATGGAAAAATGTATAGAATTGCAGGAAATTAGCTGTCAAACAGCCAATTGTTTCTCTCCGCCATCTTGGCAAAATTAGTACAATTACATGAAATTAGTTCTAAAATTGCTAAATCGTCTCTCTGCCGCATGGTAAAATGTGTAGATTTGCAGCAAACTTGCTTTAAATCGTCAACATTTTGTCTGTGCCCCGTTTCACAATGTGTGGAATTGCGCAAACTTAACTCTAAAATGCTGTCAAGAGGGGCTGCTAAAATGTTTTGCTCGCACAGTAATGTGATGGAGCATTTGACAGGCAATCTTGCTATTTGAAAGTGTCTGATCCTAATTTGAAGAGACAGAGGCAGTATACAGTGCATTCTGAAAGTATTCACACCCCTTGACTTTTTCCACATTTTGTTACATTACAGCCTTATTCTAAAATTTATTAAAGTTGTTTTCCCTCATCAATCTACACAGAATACCCCGTAATGACAAAGCAAAAACATTTTTTTTTTTTTTTATTCAAAAAGGGAAAGGTTCTGAATACTTAATGACATCCAGAAAACATCCAGTCACCATGGAGTGAGATATCACCCTGGCTGGTTATTATGAGCGGGGCCCGGCGGGGGTGGGGGGGATATGAGTGGGCTCTGGCTCCCCTGTGGAGGATAAGCCCAGCCAGATACCCTGCTGCTCTCAGTGGGGTCACCAGCAAAGCCCTGGACAGATTGACAGATGGATAAACAGATACTCAGAGAGATTAATGAGTTGACACAGAGAGAGACATTTAAAGAAAGAGAAAACGGGTGGATGAATGTTCAGGCACATAGAGACAGTGGCAGAAAATGACAAACAAGGGAGGTTGCTACCTCAGGTCAAACATACGGGTCAAATGCATTGGAATCCATTGAACCATAAATCTAATTGTGAAATCATAGGATTGAATTGGCAGGGGAAGGATTGGAATGGAAGTCAAACAGTATTGGGGACAGCATTTGATTTCTTCTGATCTTGGAAAAGTTTGTCCATTTAACCAACATTTGTCAATTTCTAGAGATGTTTTTGAAGATGAGTATGATTTTTATTCACAGTAACAACAATTCAGGACATATGATAGGTGTGCTGCGGATGGACAGAAGTTAATCTGAGAATGAAATGAAGACTCCTCCCTGGTAATTGGAGGAAAGCCAGTCGGCCATGTCTAGGACATCTGTAGATGCCTTTCAGAGGCCAGGACGATGACCCCTCTGACATGGTAGAAAAGAAGCTGCTTATGTTGGACGTGCTCGTCGGTGGTCTGCGCAACCCCCCTGGATGAGATGGAGCTCTCTGCCCGGATCGGGTTCGGGAACAGCGGGATCCCCACTGATAGGGAGATCACGAGATGTGACAGAGAGAGGTGAAGGGAGCTGGCCAAAGCTCAGAACCATCCCTTTGCCCTCTGTTATGAAGTGTCTAAAACAACCCTGCTGTGTTCCATGCTGATGATGAAATGGAGATGGATGGAAAAAGCATGGACTGAAAGATGAAAGACCAGTCTTCACTGGTCTCAAAAGTTGGACCAGGACCGGAATGGACCCAAGGACAACTCGACCTAGACCCAACCCGTATCCTAACTGGTCCGAGTGACAAAAAAAAACTTTGTCTGCCAAGTTGTTCTTCTGGTTAACAAATAGGTCTTTACAGTATATGTTGGCTAGGCCTTCTATAAGTCAATAAATTCTCCTTATTAGCGTGAAATAAATATGCTAGAGGCTATGCAGAGCCGTGGCCGGGTCCGATCAAACAGGACCCAACCCGGACCTGAGGGACAATTTAGAATTTCAGACCCGAACCCGATCAGGCCCTGGTCCGAAAGCGGGTATATCGGGTCCACCTGGACCCGTGAAGACCTAGCTCCAATTGACTTTGTAATAATCAATGTTTAGCAGTACATTGTCATGAAAAGCAATGCAACTGTCTAAATTTAAATCTTGCAATCTGAAGAAATATAATTCTTCATGAGTCAGAACTGGAGCAATCAGATATGTACCTCAGCGGTCAGATTTTCACAGAATCAAACAGCCATGAATAAAACGTAGTGTTTCACAGCCAAGTACTTGAGTTACTGTCCATGACTTCACACTTCATTACCATGGGAGCCAGAGGATGGCAGTGATAGGGAGTGATGGGACATTGAGGCCACATTGGGCTGGATACATGTGAAGGATCCTTAGCAGGGTTGGATGGACAGAGGGATATATGGAGAAGCACAGAGTGGAAACTGGAGAGGGAGAAAGATGATGAGAAATATAGAAAAAAAGTGGACGGAATCCTTGGCAGCATTCAGAGAGGTTAGTTTCATGGAGCAAAGTGACAGACAGAGATGAGGCGTGAGATCTGACATGGCCAACGGGCCAGTGAGGCTGTGTGAGAGCTGACTGCTGAAAGAATGGATTTGATCCGGTGGGAACATTGTGGTCTGGAGAGGTGATGTCAGAAGAGGGGGAAACACTTTGATGAGCTGATTGATGAGATGGGGGAGAGATTTGGCAGCAAGACGGGCGGAGAGAGGTACTTGGCAAAGTGGGCCTGTCAAAGGAACATGATAGAGCTTGTAACTAACTGGTGGTCAATAAACAACATGTTATCAACATCATACATTCATAATAAACACTCAGTGATGAGCACTGTCTGCCTGTCTGTCTGTCTGTCTGTCTGTCTGTCTCTCTGTCTGTAGTTTTTTGTCTGTCTCTCTCCTTAGCTAGCCTTATAATAAAGTCCATATGCCAAAACAGTAGTTAACACTTAAGATTCCATGTAGCTTAGCCGTAACTGAACAACACTCTTATAAAAGTGAACCTGCACAGAAATGCTACTGTAAGAAGTAGGGTGTGAATATCAGAGTACACACAGTAGCCTACATATAGACTCCACTATGCCCCATAGCCTACATATAGACTCCACCATGCCCCATAGCCTACATATAGACTCCACCATGCCCCATAGCCTACATATAGACTCCACTATGCCCCATAGCCTACATATAGACTCCACCATGCCCCATAGCCTACATATAGACTCCACCATGCCCCATAGCCTACATATAGACTCCACCATGCCCCACCATGCCCCATAGCCTACATATAGACTCCACCATGTCCCATAGCCTACATATAGACTCCACCGTGCCCCATAGCCTACATATAGACTCCACCGTGCCCCATAGCCTACATATAGACTCCACCATGCCCCATAGCCTACATATAGACTCCACCATGCCCCACCATGCCCCATAGCCTACATATAGACTCCACCATGTCCCATAGCCTACATATAGACTCCACCGTGCCCCATAGCCTACATATAGACTCCACCATGCCCCATAGCCTACATATAGACTCCACCATGCCCCATAGCCTACATATAGACTCTACCATGCCCCATAGCCTACATATAGACTCCACCATGCCCCATAGCCTACATATAGACTCCACCATGCCCCATAGCCTACATATAGACTCCACCATGCCCCATAGCCTACATATAGACTCCACCATGCCCCATAGCCTACATATAGACTCCACCATGCCCCATAGCCTACATATAGACTCCACCGTGCCCCATAGCCTACATATAGACTCCACCATGCCCCATAGCCTACATATAGACTCCACCATGCCCCATAGCCTACATATAGACTCCACCATGCCCCATAGCCTACATATAGACTCCACCATGCCCCATAGCCTACATATAGACTCCACCATGCCCCACCATGCCCCATAGCCTACATATAGACTCCACCATGCCCCACCGTGCCCCATAGCCTACATATAGACTCCACTATTCCCCATTGCCTACATATAGACTCCACCATGCCCCATAGCCTACATATAGACTCCACCATGCCCCATAGCCTACATATAGACTCCACCATGCCCCATAGCCTACATATAGACTCCACCATGCCCCACCATGCCCCATAGCCTACATATAGACTCCACCGTGCCCCATAGCCTACATATAGACTCCAACATGCCCCATAGCCTACATATAGACTCCACTATTCCCCATAGCCTACATATAGACTCCACCGTGCCCCATAGCCTACATATAGACTCCACTATGCCCCATAGCCTACATATAGACTCCACCATGCCCCATAGCCTACATATAGACTCCACCGTGCCCCATAGCCTACATATAGACTCCACCATGCCCCATAGCCTACATATAGACTCCACCATGCCCCATAGCCTACAAATAGACTCCACCATGCCCCATAGCCTACATATAGACTCCACCATGCCCCATAGCCTACATATAGACTCCACCATGCCCCATAGCCTACATATAGACTCCACCATGCCCCATAGACTCCACCATGCCCCATAGCCTACATATAGACTCCACCATGCCCCATAGCCTACATATAGACTCCACCATGTCCCATAGCCTACATATAGACTCCACCATGCCCCATAGCCTACATATAGACTCCACCATGCCCCATAGCCTACATATAGACTCCACCATGCCCCATAGCCTACATATAGACTCCACCATGCCCCATAGCCTACATATAGACTCCACCATGCCCCATAGCCTACATATAGACTCCACCGTGCCCCATAGCCTACATATAGACTCCACCGAGCCCCATAGCCTACATATAGACTCCACCATGCCCCATAGCCTACATATAGACTCTACCATGCCCCATAGCCTACATATAGACTCCACCATGCCCCATAGCCTACATATAGACTCTACCATGCCCCATAGCCTACATATAGACTCTACCATGCCCCATAGCCTACATATAGACTCTACCATGCCCCATAGCCTACATATAGACTCCACCATGCCCCATAGCCTACATATAGACTCCACCATGTCCCATAGCCTACATATAGACTCCACCATGCTCCATAGCCTACATATAGACTCCACCATGCCCCATAGCCTACATATAGACTCCACCATGCCCCATAGCCTACATATAGACTCCACTATGCCCCATAGCCTACATATAGACTCCACCGAGCCCCATAGCCTACATATAGACTCCACTATGCCCCATAGCCTACATATAGACTCCACCATGTCCCATAGCCTACATATGGACTCCACTATGCCCCATAGCCTACATATAGACTCCACCGAGCCCCATAGCCTACATATAGACTCCACTATGCCCCATAGCCTACATATAGACTCCACCATGTCCCATAGCCTACATATGGACTCCACTATGTCCCATAGCCTACATATAGACTCCACCGAGCCCCATAGCCTACATATAGACTCCACCGTGCCCCATAGCCTACATATAGACTCCACCGTGCCCCATAGCCTACATATAGACTCCACCGTGCCCCATAGCCTACATATAGACTCCACCGAGCCCCATAGCCTACATATAGACTCCACCATGCCCCATAGCCTACATATAGACTCCACCATGCCCCATAGCCTACATATAGACTCCACCATGCCCCATAGCCTACATATAGACTCCACCATGCCCCATAGCCTACATATAGACTCCACCATGCCCCATAGCCTACATATAGACTCCACCATGCCCCATAGCCTACATATAGATCCAAGATCGCATAGCAGTTCAGACGTCTTTTGTCCTCGTCTTGTCGTGTCCTGTATATATATATATATTTACAACTTTTTTCACATACATTTTATTTTTATTTTCCATCAACTCATCTTCTAAACACTCTCCTGCAACCAGCCTCACCAATTTATATTTATAAAAAAGTATTATTTACCTCAGATCTGCAATCCTTCAGGAAGCTAGCCAGAAACTCCAGGAGGCTGGCCAGAAACTAGCCAGAAGCTAGCCAGGAGCTAGCCCAGAAGCTAATCAGAAGCTAACCACGGTTTGTGGTCATCGGCTGTCCTTTAGCTCGAAAATCTATCGAAAATCTATCGCCAGTTTTGTACGGCGCAGCGCGGCTCGGAACGGAACATACCGGACCAATTTTTCTCTCCATGTCCCTGGATTTCAACTGCTCTCTGGACATTCATACCCGGATCTCACAGCTAGCTAGCTGCTATCCGTGTGACAGTCGGCTTTCGTCGATTCCGGAGCAAACATCGATTGTTCCGGTGCTAGCCAGCTCCGTCAATCACGCCTGAGTTCCATCATTCACTCCTGGGCTGCAGTCACCTATCCGGACCCGTTTCACTGCCTACGCGGAGCCCCACCGGGCCTTCACAACCGGACTGCCGACGTTATCTACCTGAAGGAGATCCGGCTGGCTCCTCTGTCGCGACGTTACCGGAACGCCCATCTGCGGCCCGCTAACCGTTAGCTGTCTTTCCGGCTGCTATCTGAATAGACAATCGGACAATTTATTTATTTGAATTATTATGTTTTCTTCTCGGGCCTCTATAACTATATCTATTGTTCTTATTTTTGTTGTTGTTGTGTGATTTGGATTAATCCCCTCTACCACACGGAACCCCACTAATCTACTGACCGAACGCAAGAGGTGGCTAACAACAGACTCCATCCTATGCTAGCTTGCTACCGGTTGGCTTGGCTAGCTGCCTAAATCGCCGTGACCCTAAACCAACCTCTCCACTCACTGGACCCTTTTGATCACTCGACTAAGCATGCCTCTCCTTAATGTCAATATGTCTTGTCCATTGCTGTTCTGGTTAGTGTTTATTGGCTTATTTCACTGTAGAGCCTCTAGTCCTGCTCACTATACCTTATCCAACCTATTAGTTCCACCACCCACACATGCAATGACATCTCCTGGTTTCAATGATGTTTCTAGAGACAATATATCTCTCTTCATCACTCAATACCTAGGTTTACCTCCACTGTATTCACATCCTACCTTACCTTTGTCTGTACATTATACCTTGATGCTATTTTATCGCCCCCAGAAACCTCCTTTTACTCTCTGTTCCAGACGTTCTAGACGACCAATTCTTATTGCTTTTAGTCGCACCCTTATTCTACTCCTCCTATGTTCCTCTGGCGATGTAGAGGTGAATCCAGGCCCTGCAGTGCCTAGCTCCACTCCTATTCCCCAGGCGCTCTCTTTTGACGACTTCTGTAACCGTAATAGCCTTGGTTTCATGCATGTTAACATTAGAAGCCTCCTCCCTAAGTTTGTTCTATTCACTGCTTTAGCACACTCTGCCAACCCGGATGTTCTAGCTGTGTCTGAATCCTGGCTTAGGAAGACCACCAAAAATTCAGACATTTTAATTCCAAACTACAACATTTTCAGACAAGATAGAACTGCCAAAGGGGGCGGTGTTGCAATCTACTGCAAAGATAGCCTGCAGAGTTCTGTCCTACTATCCAGGTCTGTACCCAAACAATTTGAACTTCTACTTTTAAAAATCCACCTTTCTAAAAACAAGTCTCTCACCGTTGCCGCCTGCTATAGACCACCCTCTGCCCCCAGCTGTGCTCTGGACACCATATGTGAACTGATTGCCCCCCATCTATCTTCAGAGCTCGTGCTGCTAGGCGACCTAAACTGGAACATGCTTAACACCCCAGCCATCCTACAATCTAAACTTGATGCCCTCAATCTCACACAAATTATCAATGAACCTACCAGGTACCTCCCCAAAGCCTTAAACACGGGCACCCTCATAGATATCATCCTAACCAACTTCCCCTCTAAATACACCTCTGCTGTCTTCAACCAAGATCTCAGCGATCACTGCCTCATTGCCTGCATCCGTAATGGGTCAGCGGTCAAACGACCTCCTCTCATCACTGTAAAACGCTCCCTGAAACACTTCAGCGAGCAGGCCTTTCTAATCGACCTGGCCGGGGTATCCTGGAAGGATATTGACCTCATCCCGTCAGTAGAGGATGCCTGGATATTTTTTTAAAAATGCCTTCCTAACCATCTTAAATAAACATGCCCCATTCAAGAAATTTAGAACCAGGAACAGATATAGCCCTTGGTTCTCCCCAGACCTGACTGCCCTTAATCAACACAAAAACGTCCTATGGCGTTCTGCATTAGCATCGAACAGCCCCCGTGATATGCAGCTGTTCAGGGAAGCTAGAAACCATTATACACAGGCAGTTAGAAAAGCCAAGGCTAGCTTTTTCAAGCAGAAATTTGCTTCTTGCAACACTAACTCAAAAAAGTTCTGGGACACTGTAAAGTCCATGGAGAATAAGAACACCTCCTCCCAGCTGCCCACTGCACTGAAGATAGGAAACACTGTCACCACTGATAAATCCACCATAATTGAAAATTTCAATAAGCATTTTTCTACTGCTGGCCATGCTTTCCACCTGGCTACTCCTACCCCTGTCAACAGCACTGCACCCCCAACAGCAACTCGCCCAAGCCTTCCCCATTTCTCCTTCTCCCAAATCCATTCAGCTGATGTTCTGAAAGAGCTGCAAAATCTGGACCCCTACAAATCAGCCGGGCTAGACAATCTGGACCCTTTCTTTCTAAAATTATCTGCCGAAATTGTTGCCACCCCTATTACTAGCCTGTTCAACCTCTCTTTCGTGTCGTCTGAGATTCCCAAAGATTGGAAAGCAGCTGCGGTCATCCCCCTCTTCAAAGGGGGGGACACTCTTGACCCAAACTGCTACAGACCTATATCTATCCTAACATGCCTTTCTAAGGTCTTCGAAAGCCAAGTCAACAAACAGATTACCGACCATTTTGAATCTCACCATACCTTCTCTGCTATGCAATCTGGTTTCAGAGCTGGTCATGGGTGCACCTCAGCCACGCTCAAGGTCCTAAACGATATCTTAACCGCCATCGATAAGAAACATTACTGTGCAGCCGTATTCATTGATCTGGCCAAGGCTTTCGACTCTGTCAATCACCACATCCTCATCGGCAGACTCAACAGCCTTGGTTTCTCAAATGATTGCCTCGCCTGGTTCACCAACTACTTCTCTGATAGAGTTCAGTGTGTCAAATCTGAGGGTCTGTTGTCCGGACCTCTGGCAGTCTCTATGGGGGTGCCACAGGGTTCAATTCTTGGACCGACTCTCTTCTCTGTATACATCAATGAGGTCGCTCTTGCTGCTGGTGAGTCTCTGATCCACCTCTACGCAGACGACACCATTCTGTATACTTCCGGCCCTTCTTTGGACACTGTGTTAACAACCCTCCAGGCAAGCTTCAATGCCATACAACTCTCCTTCCGTGGCCTCCAACTGCTCTTAAATACAAGTAAAACTAAATGCATGCTCTTCAACCGATCACTACCTGCACCTACCCGCCTGTCCAACATCACTACTCTGGACGGCTCTGACTTAGAATACGTGGACAACTACAAATACTTAGGTGTCTGGTTAGACTGTAAACTCTCCTTCCAGACCCATATCAAACATCTCCAATCCAAAGTTAAATCTAGAATTGGCTTCCTATTTCGCAACAAAGCATCCTTCACTCATGCTGCCAAACATACCCTTGTAAAACTGACCATCCTACCAATCCTCGACTTTGGCGATGTAATTTACAAAATAGCCTCCAATACCCTACTCAACAAACTGGATGCAGTCTATCACAGTGCAATCCGTTTTGTCACCAAAGCCCCATATACTACCCACCATTGCGACCTGTACGCTCTCGTTGGCTGGCCCTCGCTTCATACTCGTCGCCAAACCCACTGGCTCCATGTCATCTACAAGACCCTGCTAGGTAAAGTCCCCCCTTATCTCAGCTCGCTGGTCACCATAGCATCTCCCACCTGTAGCACACGCTCCAGCAGGTATATCTCTCTAGTCACCCCCAAAACCAATTCTTTCTTTGGCCGTCTCTCTTTCCAGTTCTCTGCTGCCAATGACTGGAACGAACTACAAAAATCTCTGAAACTGGAAACACTTATCTCCCTCACTAGCTTTAAGCACCAACTGTCAGAGCAGCTCACAGATTACTGCACCTGTACATAGCCCACATATAATTTAGCCCTATCAACTACCTCTTTCCCAACTGTATTTAATTTATTTATTTATTTTGCTCCTTTGCACCCCATTATTTTTATTTCTACTTTGCACATTCTTCCATTGCAAAACTACCATTCCAGTGTTTTACTTGCTATATTGTATTTACCTTGCCACCAAGGCCTTTTTTTGCCTTTACCTCCCTTCTCACCTCATTTGCTCACATTGTATATAGACTTGTTTATACTTTATTATTGACTGTATGTTTGTTTTACTCCATGTGTAACTCTGTGTTGTTGTATCTGTCGAACTGCTTTGCTTTATCTTGGCCAGGTCGCAATTGTAAATGAGAACTTGTTCTCAACTTGCCTACCTGGTTAAATAAAGGTAAAATAAAAATAAAATAAATAAATAAATATAGACTCCACCATGCCCCATAGCCTACATATAGACTCCACCATGCCCCATAGCCTACATATAGACTCCACCATGCCCCATAGCCTACATATAGACTCCACCATGCCCCATTGCCTACATATAGACTCTACCATGCCCCATAGCCTACATATAGACTCCACCGTGCCCCATAGCCTACATATAGACTCCACCATGCCCCATAGCCTACATATAGACTCCACCATGCCCCATAGCCTACATATAGACTCTACCATGCCCCATAGCCTACATATAGACTCCACCATGCCCCATAGCCTACATATAGACTCCACCGTGCCCCACCATGCCCCATAGCCTACATATAGACTCCACCATGTCCCATAGCCTACATATAGACTCCACCGTGCCCCATAGCCTACATATAGACTCCACCGTGCCCCATAGCCTACATATAGACTCCACCATGCCCCATAGCCTACATATAGACTCCACCGTGCCCCATAGCCTACATATAGACTCCACCATGCCCCATACACCAGTGCTAAAACGTGTGTTTGAGTATGACACAGTGAAATGGCTGTCGGTTCCTTTGTCAACTTAAAACAACGACTCGTTTCTTAATTCTGCGGACCAGAAAAGCCTGGAGACACTGGCCTTTTGCAACTGAGGTTGTCAGGAAAAACAACACTGGCATCATTGCACAATACGACACTGGACTTACTCCATACTTGGATGTAGTTTTCAGTGAGAGGAAGGCATAGGAACTTGAATAACTTGATTTTCAGAAATACATCAGCCACAATAATCCTAATTTCCCTATTCACTAGGTACAATTTCATCTCAAAATTATTATAAAAAATGACCCAATGGTAATGAAATTATTTCCTATTGATTATTTAGTTGAGTTACTGACAAACTACAGTGAATCATTTGAGACATAACAATACAATGTCAATAAAGTAAAACAATCCAAAATGATTCATTATTTGCCTGGTGTTTGATAAAGTAAAACCATTTATAACACAACAAAACACAAAACATGTATTCATGAGAATGTGAATATTAAATATGAATGCTAATTTCTGAAAATGTGAAATATACATAAAAAATTGTCATTTCTATAATTTATTGGGAAATCCAATAAAATGTTATATTAATGTAATACTGATTGAATGATTATTACATTTTCTTAAAAAATCTGCTCAACTGAGGAGGAGAGGGTTTTGGTCCGCTTTCAATTACATAATGTACACATGCAAGCTCACAGAGTAGATCATGAACCCTTACCTGCTTTCTTTGGCACAGGCATGATTTCGTTACTGCTTGGAGCGTAGTTTGGCAATGGCATGGTACCCTATGGTCTTCAGCAGAGATAGTGGCTGATCCTCTCTCCATGAACACTTTTATTTCCTCAAGGAGAATGGGGAGGGGGTGGCGGGTCAGGACAGGACAGGAGGTGCCCAGGTTGGGAGATGAGGGGTGTCTGGTGAAGTTTAGTTGGATGTGAGGGGTTACCGAAGGGTTGGTCCTGTCATCTGAAACTTCTGCAAACCTAGTGAACCTTTCTAGAGCGCAAAAAAACACAAGCAAACACACACTGTACAGTATGTCACAAACACTATACGCCTTTTACATACAGTACCAGTCAAAAGTTTGGACACACCTACTCATTGAAGGGTTATTCTTCATTTGTTCTATTTTCTACATTGTAGAATAATAGTGAAGACATCAAAACTATAAAATAACACATATGGAATCATGTAGTAACCAAAAAAATCTAAATATATTTTAGATTTTACTCTTCAAAGTAGCCACCCTTTGCCTTGATGACAGCTTTGCACACTCTTGGCATTCTCTCAACCAGCTTCACTTGGAATGCTTTCCAACAGTCTTTAAGGAGTTCCCACATATGCTGAGCACTTGTTGGCTGCTGTTCCTTCACTCTATGGTCCAACTCATCCCAAACCATTCCAATTGGGTGGAGTTCGGGTGATTGTGGAGGCCAGGTCATCTGATGCAGCCCTCCATCACTCTCCTTCTTGGTCAAATAGCCCTTACACAGCCTGGAGGTGTGTTTTGGGTAATTTTCCTATTTTCCTATCCACTAAGCCCAAACCAGATGGGATGGTGTATCGCTGCAGAATGCTGTGGTAGCCATGCTGGTTAAGTGTGCCTTGAATTCTAAATAAATCACAGACAGTGTCAACATTAAAGCACCCACACACCGTCACACCTCCTCCTCCATGCTTTCGGTGGGAACCACATGTGGATATCATCTGTTCACCTACTCTGCGTCTCACAAAGACACAGCGGTTGGAACCAAAAATCTCAAATTTGGACTCATCAGACCAAAGGACAGATTTCCACCGGTCTAATGTCCATTGCTCATGTTTCTTGGCCCAAGCAAGTCTCTTATTATTTATTATTGGTGTCCTTTAGTCGTAGTTTCTTTGCAGCAATTCGACCATGAAGGCCTGATTCACACAGTCTCCTCTGAACAGTTGATATTGAGATGTGTCTGTTACTTGAACTCTGTGAAGCATTTATTTGGGCTGCAATCTGTGGCTGGTAACTCTAATGAACGTATCCTCTGCAGCAGAGGTAACTTCCTTTCCTGTGGCGGTTCTCATGAGAGCCAGTTTCATCATAGCGCTTGATGGTTTTTGTGATTGCACTTGAAGAAACTTTTAAAGTTCTTGAGATTTTCCGCATTGACTGACTTTCATGTCCTGAAGTCATGATGGACTGTCATTTCTCTTTGCTTATTTGAGCTGTTTTTGCCATAATATGGACTCTGTTTTTTACCAAATAGGGCTATCTTCTGTTTACCACCCCTACCTTGTCACAACACAACTGATTGGCTCAAATGCATTAAGAAAGAAAGAAATTCCACAAATTAACTTTTAACAAGGCACACCTGTGAATTGAAATGCATTCCAGGTGACTACCTCATGAAGCTGGTTGAGGGAATGCCAAGAGTGTGCAAAGCTGTCATCAAGGCAAATGGTGGCTACATTGAATCATTTCAAATCTCAAATATATTTTGATTTTTTTTAACACATTTTTGGTTACTACATGATTATGTGTTATTTCATATATGTTATTCATAGGTTTGATGTCTTCGCTATTATTCTACAATGTAGAAAATAGTTTTAAAAAAACAAAAAAACAACCTTGAATGAGTAGGTGTTCTAAACGTTTTGACCGGTAGTGTATATGTGTGAAATTGGTTTTGATTTAGAATGGACCAATATCATGGACCTCTCTCTCGAAACTGTGGTTCATTTTCATGCCAGCCAGGTATGCTAATCTCCTGCTGTAAAGATAAGCAATGTGCTTAATATTAGGAAAGTTGAGAAATAAATATAGTAGGCCTAGCCTATAGAAAGGTGATGGAATATTGTGAATGTGAGGTGTGGAGCAAAGTGCGGAGCTATTGAATGACGTTTGCATTGCCCTTGCAGATACTGTATGATTCTTGGGCTGCGGGCTTGTGTTGAAGTGTTCTAGCTTGTAATGTCAAAAGCCATGCTGTCGGCATCCTCAGATACTGCCTGGGAAGGTACACCTTACCTGCCTCCTATCTCCAAATAATTTAAAACAGGAGGATTTCTGTATTTCTGTAACAAAATAACTTCCTGACAGGACACAGTGTTTCATTGGGTCACTGTGTTCGGGGACATCTAGCTATTAGAAGAGGCATTTTAATGAAGTGAAAGAGCCTGCTTCGTGCTGGCCACTAGAAGACCAGATATGTTGAGTGTGTGGTATGCTAATAAACATCAGCATTCAACACCCACAGCGTAGGGCTGTCAGTGTGTGGACTTAAAGAGTATTACACTAAGATCTTTCAGCACTCCCCGGGTTGCTATGCATCATTATTATATAGACTAATACCACCACGGTATATTCCATACAGGAACATGTCCACTCACTGACTTATCTGATAGCTAGTGTTTTATTCCATTTGTTACGAGTTATGATAATGTTATAGTGGTATGGTGAAATGACTCAAATAATGGCACACTACGCATACTGTACCATATAGATTTAGAAGCATAATTGTATGTGGGACTGTAATGCTTTACATGCCCTTGCGATCATGTCCCTTTTTTGACGCCCTGTTAGGAGCCAGTTACCAGCTGATTGAAAAGCCAGGTGCTTTCCTCCTCTCACGTTTCTCATGGTGGCTGTTTTTCTATGTGTGCTTTTGGGTCAGTACGAACTTCGCAACCTTTCCAGCAACTCTACTTAAACTGGCAACCCAGGACCCGCAAATGCAATGAAGCTCGTACATGAACTTTACCAAGCTTGTTAATGCTGAATTTAAGCAATGGCTAATACACTTCTTGTAAAAATGATTACATCGTTTGCTACATGTACTAATGTAATGTATAAGAATTGTTGTTCATGACTTATATATGATAACGTGTTCTCATAAATACACGGAGGAGGTTTTCGCGGCATAGGTTAAGCCTAGTCCAGGACTAAAAAGCACTTTCAATGGAGATTCACTGTCTGGGAAACCGCACCATGGTGTACCATGTATACATGAGTTACAAACCGTTTACTAAGTAGGCCCTCGAAGGAATAGAACTTGGTAACCTACATTGTGCTTACAGAGCAGAGGTACAGACAAGGTAAACATTAACCAGCATTAAAGATGTTTGCACTAAATATGTTTTCCCTATAGCTGTGCCAGAGCAACATAAACCCCATAATACTCCTTAATCACAGGATATCCAAAGCCGGGTGTCCCTGCCCACGCACGGTGTCATGGTGACATTGTTGGTTTCTTAGCGACAGGGAACCCAGAGATTTATGTGGCACCACCGGCATGCAGGCAGCAGCCCAATTGGTCTGTAAGATTTATCTTACTCTCTTCACCCTTCACTCACTCTATCCTCTACCTTCTTTCTCATCCTTTAATTTCTTATCCTTCGATTTGTCTATTATCCCCCCTTTCCTCTATCCCATGTGACCATCCTCACTTTTCCAAATTTATTTTGGTTTCTCTTGCTTAGCTATCTGTGGCCTGTGATATATTATCTGTCCTTGACACCATACATCACTCCATAGTGCTATGCAGAGACTTATATATTGGTATATTGATATATATGGGTAGGCCGTCATTGTAAATAAGAATTTGTTATTAACTGACTTGCCTGGTTAAATAAAGGTTAAATAAATACGTAGAAAATATTGAGAGGCTTTGGTGCTATGAACATGGCTGTATGCTTATAATATACACACCTCCATGGGACCCTGTATTACCCACTACCCAACGTGTGTGAGAGTGGGGAAGTTAAAGCATATGAGCTGGACAGGAAACATTTGAACTTCAACACATAAAACATCAATATACCGCTCACTTTTGCTGGTAGACATGGTCTGTAACATAATTATCCAATTTGATCACACATCAAACAGTGTTTCATCTAGAGCATGGACTTGTTTATGCATTTTCTTAAATCCCTTTTTAAAGCTAAGCAACAAACTCATAGGATTCCATTCTTGAAGATTCCAACTCTCATGTGCACCAGTGTCATCTTCCCCCAGCTTCCTGGTAGACAGGCATTCATCAGGGCTGGTGCTGATAGGCTCCTCTGGATGCAACCTGGACTCATGGGTAGATGTAACATAGTAAATGTAAATCCTGACACTCCAATTAGTATATGTTACGTTTCCTATGGTATGTATTAATTTGTGGATGTCCATCATCCATTTCATATGATATGCTATGAATTACAATTCGTATATGTTACAAATTGCAATTCGTAAAATGTTACAAATTCGTACAATATGTAAAGCATTTGTTAAACTTATGACATGTTATGAATTCCAATTTGTTATGGCTAATGTTAGCTAGGTGGCTAATGCTAACATTAGCTAGTCTAGAAGTTAGGGTAAATTGTTAAGGTTAGGGGAAGGGTTAGCTAACATGCTAAGCAGTTGCAAAGTTTCTAATTAGCTAAAATGCTAAAGTTGTCCTTGATGAGAATCAAACACGAAACCTTTGGGTTGCTAGACGTTCACGGTATACCCCCGACCAACCACCCAACTTTCGTTTTTGCCTTAAGTAATCTTCTGTCTTATGTAACCATACCGAACATAACATATCATACTAATTTGAGTGTCCTGGATTTACATTTACTATGTATTTACTATGTTACATCTGGTCTATGAGACCAGAATGCTGGATGAGAGCTATTTGTGGAAAAAGTAAAAGGTGACCAACTACCTAATGCTGATGGACAGGCTGGTGTTACGAATCATTTATGAATAAGGATGATTTTTCATTCAACAAAACATCCGTGGTTAGTTTGAGAGAGATTGGAGAGCTGCAATGACGTAGATATAGGTCAGGTGTAACATTCAAAATCATATTAATTCAGATATATTCATACATATAAAATACAAATATAACAATGTACCTGTCGGCTGCCACTAGAAAGACACTAGAAAGACAATCAGACATATTTTTCTGATATAACTTTCCCCACATTGCTTGAGTGTTTTCTACTGTCATATGCCTTCCCACCTGACACAGTGGCATATCTTTTAACTAACAAATTACTTTGTCGCTCTCTCCCTTCTTCCATTCAAGCTCTCCATTTTCCTTCAGCTGTCCTCGTCACCTCATCCCTTCCTTTCTCAAGTTAACAGAGCGAGGTGGGAGGAACATGGGGATAAGGTTGAGGTTAAAGGTTTCAGGGCAGAGCCTAACATAATGCTGTGTTTGTAGGACCAAAGTGGTAGCTGGTAATGTGGGGTGGGGGGGCAGAGGACACTAAAGCGAGGGAGCTCAACACTGAGCTTCTGAAAATAAGGGGCTACACTTCACAGCTGTGTACATAGACTAAAAACAGACAAGTGAACGTTGAGGCTGACTGACGAGGGGTGGCCATGTTGACACAGGGGTTCCAGAACATTCTGTCTCTAAAGCTATACTGCTGGCATTTACAATCCCCCTAGCCTGACTCATTCTTATAAATATGAGGGAGAGGAGAAGTGTAATTGGAAGACAGTGAGAAGGGTAGAGACCAACTGGGAGATGGGTAGAGACCGAGAGGGGGAAGAGTGGTAGAGAGACAGAAGGAGAAGGGTAGAATCAGAGGGAGAAGGGCAGTAGAGACACGGGGATAAGGGTAGTAGAGACAGACAGAAGGGTGGTAAAGACACAGAAACTATGGCTTAGAATTCAGCAAAGATGAGATGGGAGTAAAGGCAGAACTAGAGAGCCAGGCAGAGAATTGAATAGAAGCAGAAGGATTTTCACAAGGAGGGACAGAGTAAGAGATCAGAGAAGAAATTTGAGGAGGGTGGTTGGACTTAACCAGTGACTCAATAGTGTCCTGGCAACACTGTATTATTGGACTGTGAAGCATGACTGCTTCGATGTGGTTTTATGTTCCCGCCAGTCAAGCCGTGCAATAAAATAGAGATTAATGGCAGGACAGGGTATGTGATCTGAATGACAGTTCTCTGACACTGCAATAGCTAAACACATATTAAACACACCTTATTACACTACTGTCTACAGCTATTACACTAAGTACTTTTAAGAATTACCACAAACAAAATGCTGCAAATATTGTCCATGGTGACATGTTCACGAAAGCGACAATTTCCCTTTGTCATCCTCCATTGAATTGCGCTAACGTTGAACGAATCTTCAATAAGGCATCGTTCTGGATGGGCAGAGAAAGAGGACATCTAGTGGAGTAGAGAAGACTGAAAACAACTCCCATTTCCTTCTTTACTCAGCGTCCCCCACCCACCCCACTCTTGAATATGTTTCCAGCGGCATCATACTGGCTATCAATACCATAGTCAGACAGACACAGTTATCAGGTAGTAATAAATATTTTATTTTCCCCCATCAGTTCAATATTAAAAATGAAGTTCATGACATACGTTCTCAAGGTTAGCTCATCTGTCTCATCTCTACATAATTATTTACAAGTAGAAGAAACTGCTCCACATAAATCATGTTGGCATGGCGATCATCGGCCTCCTCCATTAGCTGCTCCAACCCCGGACTGATCCTGAGCTCCTGACATCATCAGGAAGAGAACGAGGGGAACAATGTACATCCACTGGAGAGAGGGAGGCAGATGTTCATGTTATTATCAAATGATACAAGATGTTAATCTAACTCAGGGTAAGACTACAAGCTGTGATTAGTGATGCTTCTCCTGCACAACAGTCCCACAGTTTCATCCCGTTCAATGTCCACCTCACTCAGCAAACGAGAGAAGGACAAAGAGTGGCTGAGAGAGTGAGGTGAACAGTGAAGTGAAACACATCTCAGGGTCAATGCCAATGAAAAGTGTGTAAAAGAAGGAGGCACAAAATGACTGTGGTGACTTTGGCTACTTAAACTGTGATAATCTAATCCACTTTAGCAACAAAGGTGTGTATGTTGTCCAATCATATTTTACCAGAGTGCTTCAGCTTATTACTAATCAATGGGACACACCTGGATTAATTAAAGGTCTGCAGTGACACAAAAAAAACTGATCATTAGCACTGGATCATTAGCATTGACCTTGAATGACAAGGACAGGAGAGGAGGGACAAACAGGAAAAATGATTAGTGAAAAATGTTAGCGTTAATCAAATCAGTGAACAGTATAACACATAAGCTTGCAAGAAGCAGAAGAGACATGGAGCGCGGCACAGACATAGGCTGACAGCCCAGAGTGAGTTGCTGAATGAGCCAAAGTGAGAACAGTACTTGAGTGGGAATCAGCTCTGCTGCTCTTCGGCTCCCCCTGCTGAGGGTTGTGCCGAACTGCTGGCCATGAGGAAGATTGCACCTCCCAGAATCAAATACCACTGGAACACAGCACAGCATAGCACTAAGTCAACAAATGGCACAGCACAGCACTGAGTCAACAAATGACACAGTCACACTCAGCAACACAGACTCAGACAACAGCACTGATTAAATCAAACACAGCAATGGAAGCACAGCACATAAAACAACACAGCACAGAGCCCTATACTATGAACGCGGTTTGAGCAGTTAGTGAGGTAACGTTGGTCAACCGAGTTAAACTCGGTATAACTGATACCACGGAAGTGGCTCACCTTTTAGCCAGGTACATTTCTATGGCAACAAATCCTTCAGAACTACCCTGCTCTCATTCAAGGTTAACTCAGGGCTAACTCAATTTATCCTGATTGAAGTGTCTGAGCTGCGAGTCGAGGACCAAACGCAATCAGACTCCCTCCCTCTTGCAAAGATTGCATCACCATCCCCTTAATTTGAGGAAGACGACTTTGTGTGTTAAAATACGTAGAGTTAGCGGCAGGCGGACAACCAATATCAACCGTTGTAGTACGGATAAAGCCTGAGCTGGAATGTGAAGCTAACTGAAGCTGGCTAGCTAGAAAACCCAGAGTAGCTTCAAATCGTAGCATACCCCTCAGGACAGGACATATCCGTATTGGTTAGACAAAACAAAGACACCTAACAACATGCAGATATACACTGAGTATACCAAACTTAAGAACACCTTCCTAATATTCAGTTGCACCCCCCTCTTTGCCCTCAGAACAGCCTCAATTCATCAGGACATGGGACTCTACAAGTAGGGCTGTTACAGTGACCCCATTACTGCCACACCGGCGATCACGAGTCATGATTACAGTCAAATTCCACGTGACCGTTTAGTTACAGTAATTAGGCTTCTCCAAGCTCTTATGCTGCTGCTGATCATTAGTAGCCTACAAAACTTGCTATCTGCCTGGTACTCAGCTCTCTATTGTCCCTCTAATCACTTTGACATCAATGCAGATGTAATTGAAAATCAAAACACTAAATGAGAGCCCATGCGTGTGATGGCCTCTATTAAAAAGAGGAGGATCCCGTCAGCTTTCTATGGGCTAGGCCTACTATATTTATTTCTCAACTTTCATAATATTAAGCACATTGCTTCTCTTTACAAAGGGAGTATAGCCGACCTGGCTGGCAAGAAAATGAACCACGTGAAAGTCGTCCTCTATTCGCTGTTTAAGTGCATAGATGACATGTATTTTCTCACCCTGCCAATTCCGACAGGTGAATGATAATGGTACATTCTAAATCAAATACTTAATAATGTGTGCAATTTAGTTATGTAAAGACAAGAATAAATCAAGAATAGTCTGATGGGTGATAATATTAGTCTATCACTTGTGAATGATGTGTTATAACTTGTGAATGATGCCCAGCTTGTGTGCAGTAAGGAAAGAAACAGCGCATGCCTTTTATTGGCGACTTTTTCAAATCATAGTCGCACACGTCATGTAGCCTGGCCTATATGTTTAGTTGTGATACAAACCATATCAAAAGTGGCCAAATAACTTCTTAAAATGAGGCATATTAAATCAGCTTTACAACGGGTTCAGAGCCTAACTGGCATACATACGCAGCATGTGAGTCAAGAAGACCATTTTCACCATATAAATACACCTTTATTTATTTATATATGTATATATATAAAAGCATTACATGTATAATTGCATTTGCGGTCACATTTGAGAATTATGTTTTCCCAATAATGGACATCCGCACTTTTAGCCTACTGCCAGGTGCACATTGCTGCGGTTATAATGTGAAGAAATGCCTAATAGTTTAGCAACATTTTCAACTAAACGTTCTGATCTGTTGTGTCAGCTTCATTGCTTAAAATATGTTTTTTGATGCTAGTGGTGGTATTCATTTGGGATCTATCCCATCCCACAACTGTCCCAGACTATTTTTGGAATATTTATTTTTTTCGCACAGAATGTCAATTTTTGTACTATGGAGGATGGTAGATTGACATAGTCGAGTGCCTTTGCTATTTGTTAGGCCTGACGAAAAGTAAATGTGGACAGTTCTTTCAATATCTTCAATATGCGCCTCGGAATTGAATAAGGACGCGCGCAGTGGCGTCCCCGAAGTGTCTGTCTTCACTTGTAGCCTGTGAGAAAGACATGATCACGTAACGGAGAGCCATATGAGTGAGAGGTGCTTTATATTCAGCCCAAGGGCATAACGGCCACTGGTGGCAATGGCATGAATTTTTTTAGGAGCAATACGGCCACACAAAGGGGATGCCGCCAGGAAATTCAAGGCATTATCAAGTGCTTGTCAAATTGTGAATGAGAGACTGATGTGTACAACCTGCGCAAGAAACAAAGCAGAGCTCATGCCTTTCATGCGACTTTTTTCAAATCATCATTACAGTCGCATCATGCAGCCATAGAATGTATTACAAAACATATAGCCCAACATTTGTATCACAACTAAAGTTACATAAATCTCTAAATTAAGCATATAGGAGTACCTGTTCCTTTGTTAATTGCTCAACACAGAATAGCCGCATGTGCGCCCTCCCTCAAATCAAAATATCCTTTCTATTTTATTCAACCATGTTCAATTCTATTCTTCATATTATAAAATAATATAAAATAATGCCACGGAATTCTAAGCAAATCTTGTCTGCTAAATGAACTAGTGCAGCCCACAGCCGTATGGCATAGCCAGATCAGGGCCTAACACTCAGAGTATGCTACCCTGTTCTGAAATAGACCACATTTTCTTCATATCATGTTTCTTTAGACCTGTCTAAAATAAATCATGGATTTATTGTGATGGTGTAGGCTATATTACATGGATTTATTAGACTTGATGTAGATGTTCCAAAGATCTCCATCAGTGGAGTTTCGCAGTTTCACTGTACCGGCCGTGTGTACTTAGACTTGCATGGCTTAATCTTTGAGACAAGCATATGCTACTGGCAGGATCAACCACAGCCACTCACAACATAGAGGTTGTACCTAGGCACACTAAGCAAAGAACAACCAGGGACCGGTCCTATCCCGTAGGCTATGCGTGGAAGACAGGAGATGCTAAATGTGTTTATGTTAATTAATGGTAAATTACTGTGAGACCGGCAGTTATTTGCTTGACAATCACCAGCGTATGAAATGTCATTACCGCCACAGCCCCATCTACAAGGTGTTGAAAGTGTTGATGTCCTTTGGGTGGTGGACCATTCTTGATACACACGGGAAAGTGTTGAGAGCGGACAAATCCAGCAGCGTTGCATTTCTTGACACAAACCGGTGCGCCTGGCACCTACATACCCTGTTCAAAAGGCACTTAAATCTTTTGTCTTGCCCATATACCCTCTGAACGGCACACATACACAATCCATGTCTCAATTGTCTCGAGGCTTAAAAATCCTTCTTTAACCTGTCTCCTCCCCTTCATCTACACCAATTAAAGTGGATTTAACAAGTGACATCAATAATCTTTCACCTGGATTCACCTGATCAGTCTGTCATTGAAAGAGCAGGTGTTCCTAATGTTTCGTACACTTAGTGTATATATATAATGGAACAGAGCAGCTCAAGACTGAACAGCAGAGCAGAGTTTAAAAGACTTGAAGAGCCCAGGGATAGACCCAATAGACGGCCATAATGACACAGTGCAGGACACAAACCACAGATGTCTATGCACACTTACATATTTGGCAAAGAAGGATTTCTGCTCCTGTGGCTTGCCTCTCTTTTCATGTTCTATGTCCATGCGCTCAATAAACAGAGCCGTCTCCGGCCTGGGGGAGAGGATGATGAAGAATATTGTTAGTCAGAGAAAGAGAAAGGTTGAAGTCGACCCAAAAGAGTTAGAAAATCAAATCAAATGAAGATTTGATAGAGCAGGAACCATATTTCTGTGACCAGAACATCAATAAGGACTGATGACTCACTGGGGTGCATTGGTAGGCGGTATGATGGTCAGCGTAGTATTAAAGGCCTCCAGATCAACTTCGTCCTCCACCTCTGTCCCCCGACACGCGCCTGGAATGGTCACTATGGAAACGCCGATGAGGTAGCCTGAGACATCAGTGTGGAGGGTGATGACATCGCTGAGGTGGGACTCAACTAAAGAGCACTGAGGGAGACAGAGAAGAAACAGATATGTTTACAAAAGAAAATGCCAATGAGGTGTGTTGTCTTTTTTATTTCAGCTTGCTATGAGGGTGAGACACACATACCGCTCTGACGAACGCCGTCAGGTAGCCATCCATCTGGCGCTCTGTCTGCCTGTCTGTCAAAGACACTCTGGGCACTCGGATTTTGTACAGACCATCCACAGCAGCCACTTCCTGTGTCAGAGGGAGAGGAGGGATACAGATTCAGAACAAAATCCTGACTGCTGACAGTAAACTCCAAACCACATCTGCCTCTACCTTCCTCTCCCACCTTCAGATTGTTCCTGTCCTCCTCTGATAGCTGGCTCTGGGAGAGGGACACACTGGTCTCCCTCCCACCCCTTAACTGCAGAGCTCCACGCATACGGAACCGAGACACATCATCTGAAAGAAAGAAATGGTATAACAACACATGATGAGCACCAAAATCGTGACCTCGATATCTCCTTCATTTGGTAAATGGAACCTTGAAGAATAACATACCACAGTTAGACAATACATACTCACCAACTTCAAAGGAATGCTCAAGAGGGACAGAGAATCCACTGAAGTCTGTGTCCAGCCCATCACCAGTCTGTGGAGAAGGAAATAGATGCAGTTTTACTAGAAAGAATAGATTCCGACTCTTGCTTACAGGTACACTGTGGTTGGAATAGCTTCCTGTTTAGATTAAGACACCGCGGAGCTGGAGCGAGATATGGCTTGGAAAACGTACCTC
Organism: Oncorhynchus mykiss; assembly: GCF_057628025.1. Taxonomy (NCBI): domain Eukaryota; kingdom Metazoa; phylum Chordata; class Actinopteri; order Salmoniformes; family Salmonidae; genus Oncorhynchus; species Oncorhynchus mykiss. The sequence continues at coordinate 57,800,265 of NC_143034.1, forward strand.
AATCCACAGAATTGTGTTGTACTACAAATTGTCCAATTATCCCAAATGTTAGACCGATAATTTATTTTTTAATGGCAGTGTCTGTCAGCCAATCATCTCCTTTGTTGTGTCCCCGACTAAAAAAAATATTGGTCGACCAAAAGTTGTCTGTTCTTTCGACCAATCGATTGACATATCCTATGTGTTTCAACTATATGCACAGAGCCTGTCCGATGCTTTAAGTGAACTGTTTGATTAATTAGTTAAGACACAAATGACTAGAGGGAATCCGACCGCAATTGATTTGATTGTGCTGCCTGGCTCAGATTTGCTGCTCAGTGTTAAAAAAAAAAAGAGACAGCGAATGACTGTGTGATTAGCACCCGTTGTCTCTCTCTCCTCCCTGCTGCAGAGACCACCACAGAACATCAGTGTGTATAGTGTTGTCTCTCTCTCCTCCCTGCTGCAGAGACCACCACAGAACATCAGTGTGTATAGCACCGTCTGTGTTGCTGAAGCTGCAACAGCCATTTCTGACTGAAAAGTTCTGTTACCAAAATTACTCATTTGTTTAGGAAAAACTATCCCCATTCCCTCAACCTGTGCTCTCTTTATGTGACACATGTATGCTTCACATGCACGTGACCAATAGGGCCTGACCTATAGCATATCATAATCACATCAATAAATTGGTTAGAACAAACTCTGTACACCTTTACACGTGACAGCAAAATGAATGCAGAGGACGTGACAAATAAACTTGAAGCAGGGGAACGTTTACTGGTTGCGCAGGAGGTAAAGGGGAAGCCAGATGTGTGGAATAAATTTAGCTAGTTGTGGAAATAACGTTACATTTTTAGTAGCACATGTCTTAGACTGATGAACTGTGCCATTTCAACGGCCTCCACAATGGATCAGTTCACTCAGACAGGTGTCTTGTACACCATTATTATTATTTTTTTACTAAAGAAATCTCAGTCGACCAACAACCTATCAACCAAACAATCGACCAATTGACTAAATGGGGTCAGCCCTATATTCAACACGACCTGTCATTCCATAATGGCTGCTGTGGCTACTGCTATCTAGCATTAGGACTAAAAACGGCAGTTTTCCCCCCAAAAAACTAGCAGTCCTTCATTCTTCTCGGTGTAACAGTTGGGATAATGGGACATGTTTTAAGTGTAACGCATTTTCTCATCCCCCGTGGTGTATTAACCTAAACAAGAATCGAAACTATCCGACCCAGCGCAGATGTAAACAAGCGTAGGATCGGAATCTATTCTGGCTAGCAGTTTTACTTACTGCATTGGCAGTTCCCAGGGCAAAACTAATTTGATTGGCTTTTGAAAGTTGGGGTAGAACATTTTTCAACAGAAGTGCTGCAGCAAGAAGGAGCAAAAAGTGCAGTTAGCTAACTAGGGCCCCAATGGATGCTGTAATAGAGATATCTACCCTGGGAACACTTTACAATGAGCAGTTCAGATGTAAGATGACATTTCCACAAATTGGTCCTGCCATTCAAACATAGTGGTACTGATCCGAATTCTTCTTGGCTTGATTTACAGTGCGTATGTGTTGAACACATCCGTGCAATATTACAAATGACTACCATAGCGTGACAAATTGAGCACCACCACCAAGGCAGTCAAAGCCACCTACCTAGATAACGTTAGCTATCTAACTAACTACGGCTAGCTAAACAACATAATATCAATCTAGCTAGATTTACTATAACGCTAATTTTGCTGCCAACGTTACGTGTTTGATATGCGTTGGTGAAAACATTATCTGCACAGTAAGTAACGCTGTATTGCATTCATGCGTTGTATTCATTAACTCATTTGGCTAGTTAGCTAAGGTCGGACGGTTAGCAAGAGCTAACAGCAAGTACCCTAGTTATCTAAGTTAATGGAATTAGATATTGGCAAATAAAATCAAAAGTGGTTTTGACATACCTTTCTGCCAGTGTTGCAACACGCAAAATCAGCACACAATATAAGTATTGTGGGAATAATTGACAGTAACAAAAAGGACCGTGAAACTGAAGCCATTTTGTCGGACGGTGCGTCAAAGTAAACATGGAACTACAATGTTACGCGTTGACGTAACACACTGGAGAACGAGCACCAACCTATAGTAAACTGCAGGTGGCGATAGAGTAGCGTTGAGAGCAAACTTCATGCAGGACTGTTGAAATGTCTAGATAGGAGATTGAAAAACGAAAGTTGGCGGAGTGGCGTGGAGGGGGGTTGGGCAGGGGGATGGAGCATTGGAAGTTAAGACCAGGTTTAGCCATTGTTCTCTATCTTACTTCTGGCCTTCACAAGAGAAGGTCACAGTTGTTTTATAGGTTGTTCTTCATTTATTTGGCGTGGGCTATGGACAAACAGTAGCCCGTGTGAAGTTAGGTTAATGAACCGTAAACTTGTAAACTCAAACCTCTGTCTGGACAATTGTTCCTCTATGATCTAGTCAGGTCATTTAAAAAAAACATTACAGTTCCTCAATGTAGGATGCAAGCATTTTTGTAAACGTGTGGTTAGCGTGTATTTGAATACATTTTTTATTTTGTTTAAAAAAGTCGAATAAGATAGTACTTTATTAATCTCCCAAAGGGGACATTTGATAAAACAAGAAAACACAACAAAGGACGCACAGACCCTAAAAGCAGAACATCAAACAAATATAAAAACGAAGTGTTCGTGTGACTTATTGAAGAACACGTGATTAGTCTTGTTCAAAACACAATGTGTTGAGCTCCCGTTCTTTGCGTTTTAATTTCACTGTCTTAATATATTACCCTTCTTTTACTAAATAATGTATAGGCCTAGAGTTATCCGTGAGACTAATTATGTATATTATGGACTTCAAATATATTATTTGCTGTGACATGGAGAGTGAGGGCGAGCATAATTATAGTAAATGGGCTACACAGATACTCACATTGTCACACATTCAATACAAGCAAAAGGCCCAGGAGTGTAGTCATGTACCATCCTGTTTCACTTGAAACCTGTATATTTTACCTTCCTTCCCAGGATTCCTGTTTCTGTCTGAATGTGTGAGTGTTCCTTATGGGACATGGCAACTCCCCTGCCATGTGATTCTCTCAAATTCTTGCTTTCAATCCATTCCCTCTCGCTGGGGCTGCCCATTACTCTCTGTCACCACTCTCAGACAATGGTACTGCCTCCCTGTACACCCCTCCATACTATTCTTAGGACAATCAGCACCATGTACACAGCATGTCCCTTCATGTGAAATTGTAGAATGACCTTCAAAAATAATAATCCGAATATAATAATTAATTGAATATGGAATTTTTTTTACATTTTGGCCTTACCCAGGCCTCCTTTAAGACTCCATAAAGTTTAATCTGTAGCTGCTACAAAGCAACAATTGGTGTCAATAATCCTTCCAAAAACCCTTTGATGGATTACATTTTGTGGAAATCTCTTTTGTTATAGTTTGTGAGGAATCACCCATTAATATCTTATGAGCCCCTACTGAGAAGTTAAGAACCTTGGATGATCAGAGTGGGCGCACCAGTTGGTGTATGGTTCTTAACATGTATCTCAAATTAGAATTTTAGTGTTAAAAGAATCAAGTTTCAACCTCTACTATGGATCATTCAGTCCTCTCGGGACAGATCTATAGTAGCAGTTCAGGTCCATTACATGAAATCCAAATTGTTGTAATTTGTAATTCAACAAAATAGGAAAAATGCCCCAAAAAAATCACTTGGGGGCGGCCCGTCAGGAAGTCCAGGATCCAGTTGCAGAGGGAGGTGTTTAGACCTAGGATCCTTAGCTTAGTGATGAGCTTTGAGGGCACTATGGTGTTGAACGCTGAGCTGTAGTCCAGGTGGGAAAGGACAGTGTGGAGTGCAATAGAGATTGCATCATCTGTGGATCTGTTTGGGCAGTATGCAAATTGGTGTGGGTCTAGGGTTTCTGAGATAATGGTGATAATATGAGCCATGTCCAGCCTTTCAAAGCACTTCATGGCTACGGACGTGAGTGCTACGGGTCTGTAGTCATTTAGGCAGGTTACCTTAGTGTTCTTGGGCACAGGGACTATGATGGTCTGCTTGAAACATGTTGGTATTACAGACTCAATCAGGAACATGTTGAAAATGTCAAGGAAGAGACATGCCAGTTGGTTAGCAAATGCCCGGAGCACACGTCCTGGTAATCCGTCTGGCCCCACGGCCTTGTGAATGTTGACCTGTTTAAAGGTCTTACTCACGTCGGCTACGGAGAGCGTGATCACACAGTCGTCTGAAACAGCTGATGCTGTCATGCATGCCTCAGTGTTGCTTGCCTTGAAGCGAGCATAGAAGTGATTTAGCTCATCTGGTAGGCTTGTGTCACTGGGCAGCTCGCGGCTGTGCTTCCCTTTGTAGTCTGTAATAGTTTGCCGGCCCTGCCACATAAGATGAGCGTCGGAGCCGGTGTAGTACGATTCGATCTTAGTCCTGTATTGGCGCTTTGCCTGTTTGATGGTTTGTCGGAGGGCATAGCAGGATTTCTTATAAGCTTTCCTGGTTAGAGTCCCGCACCTTGAAAGCGGTGGCTCTACCCTTTAGCTCAGTGCGAATGTTGCCTGTAATCAATGGCTTCTGGTTTGGGTATGTGCGTACAGTCACTGTGAGGACGACTTCCTCGGTCCACTTATTGATAAAGGCAGTGACTGATGTGGTGTACTCCTCAATGCCATCAAAAGAATCCCGGAACATATTCCAGTCTGTGCTAGCAAAACAGTCCTGTAGATTAGTTCTGGGCCACTGCAAAGTCCATGGAGAACAGGTGTCCTCCCAGCTGCCCACTGCACTGAGGCTAGGTAACACAGTCACCACCGATAAATCCATGATTATCGAAAACTTCAACAAGCATTTCTCAACGGCTGGCCATGCCTTCCTCCTGGCTACTCCAACCTCGGCCAACAGCTCCCCCCCGCAGCTACTCGCCCAAGCCTCTCCAGTTTCTCCTTTACCCAAATCCAGATAGCAGATGTTCTGAAAGAGCTGCAAAACCTGGACCCGTACAAATCAGCTGGGCTTGACAATCTGGACCCTCTATTTCTGAAACTATCCGCCGCCATTGTCGCAACCCCTATTACCAGCCTGTTCAACCTCTCTTTCATATCGTCTGAGATCCCCAAGGATTGGAAAGCTGCCGCAGTCATCCCCCTCTTCAAAGGGGGAGACACCCTGGACCCAAACTGTTAAAGACCTATATCCATCCTGCCCTGCCTATCTAAGGTCTTCGAAAGCCAAGTCAACAAAGAGGTCACTGATCATCTCGAATCCCACCGTACCTTCTCCGCTGTGCAATCTGGTTTCCGAGCCGGTCACGGGTGCACCTCAGCCATGCTCAAGGTACTAAACGATATCATAACCGCCATCGATAAAAGACAGTACTGTGCAGCCGTCTTCATCGACCAGGCCAAGGCTTTTGACTCTGTCAATCACCATATTCTTATCGGCAGACTCAGTAGCCTCGGTTTTTCCAATGACTGCCTTGCCTGGTTCACCAACTACTTTGCAGACAGAGTTCAGTGTGTCAAATCTTAGGGCATGTTGTCCGGTCCTCTGGCAGTCTCAATGGGGGTGCCACAGGGTTCAATTCTCGGGCCGACTCTTTTCTCTGTATATATCAATGATGTTGCTCTTGCTGCGGGCGATTCCCTGATCCACCTCTACGCAGACGACACTATTCTGTATACTTCCTGCCCTTCCTTGGACACTGTGCTATCTAACCTCCAAACGAGCTTCAATGCCATACAACACTCCTTCCGTGGCCTCCAACTGCTCTTAAACGCTAGTAAAACCAAATACATGCTTTTCAACTGTTCGCTGCCTGCACCCGCACGCCCGACTAGCATCACCACCCTGGATGGTTCCGACCTAGAATATGTGGACATCTATAAGTACCTAGGTGTCTGGCTAGACTGTAAACTCTCCTTCCAGACTCATATCAAACATCTCCAATCTAAAATCAAATCTAGAGTGGGCTTTCTATTCCGCAACAAAGCCTCCTTCACTCACGCCGCCAAACTTACCCAAGTAAAACTGACTATCCTGCCGATCCTCGACTTCGGCGATGTCATCTACAAAATAGCTTCCAATACTCTACTCAGCAAACTGGATGCAGTTTATCACAGTGCCATCCGTTTTGTTACTAAAGCAACTTATACCACCCACCACTGCGACCTGTATGCTCTAGTCGGCTGGCCCTCGCTACATATTCGCCGCCAGACCCACTGGCTCCAGGTCATCTACAAGTCCATGCTAGGTAAAGCTCCGCCTTATCTCAGTTCACTGGTCACGATGGCAACACCCACCCGTAGCACACGCTCCAGCAGGTGTATCTCACTGATCATCCCTAAAGCCAACACCTAATTTGGCCGCCTTTCGTTCCAGTTCTCTGCTGCCTGTGACTAGAACGAATTGCAAAAATTGCTGAAGTTGGAGACTTTTATCTCCCTCACCAACTTCAAACATCTGCTATCTGAGCAGCTAACCGATCGCTGCAGCTGTACATAGTCTATCGGTAAATAGCCCACCCAATTTTACCTACCTCATCCCCATACTGTTTATATTTATTTACTTTTCTGCTCTTTTGTACACCAGTATCTCTACCTGTACATGACCATCTGATCATTTATCATTCCATTCTGCAAAATTTTAATTATTCGCCTAACTCCTCATGCCTTTTGCACACAATGTATATAGACTCTCTCTTTTTTTTCTACTGTGTTATTGACTTGTTTATTTTTTACTCCATGTGTAACTCTGTGTTGTCTGTTCACACTGCTATGCTTTATCTTGGCCAGGTCGCAGTTGTAAATGAGAACTTGTTCTCAACTAGCCTACCTGGTTAAATAAAGGTGAAATAAAAATTAAAAATAAATCTGCTTCGTCTGATCACTTTTTTATTGACCGAGTCACTGGTGCTTCCTGCTTTAATTTGAGCTTATAAACAGGATTCAGGAGTATATAATTGTGGTCAGATTTGCCAAATGGAGGGCAAGGGAGAGCTTTGTATGCGTCTCTGTGTGTGGAGTACAGATGATCTAGAATTTTCTTCCCTCTGGTTGCGCATTTAACATGCTGATAGAAATGAGGTAAAACTAATTTAAGTTTCCCTGCATTAAAGTCCCCTGCCACTAGGAGCGCCGCCTCTGGGTATGCGGTTTCCTGTTTTCTTATTTCCTTATACAGCTGACTGAGTGCGGTCTTAGTGCCAGCATCCGTCTGTGGTGGTAAATAAACAGCCACAAAAAAATATAGATGAAAACTCTCTTGGCAAATACAGCTTATCATGAGATACTCTAATTCAGGCGAGCAAAATCTAGAGACTTCCTTATATTTTGGCCACCAGCTGTTGTTTACAAATATGCACAGACCGCCCCCTCTCGTCTTACTGTGTGTGCTGTTCTATCTAGCCGGTGCAGCGTATATCCCGCAAGCTGAATATCCATGTCGTCATTCACCCACGATTCGGTAAAACATAAGATGTTACAGTTTTTGATGTTCCGTTGATAGCATATTCGTGATCGTACATCATCTAATTTATTGTCCAATGATTGCAAGTAATACTGACGGTAAAGGCAGATTTCCCACTCTCTGTTGACGGATCCTTACGAGGTACCCTGCTCTGTGTCCTCTGTACCTACGTCTCTTTCTCTTGCCAATGACAGAGATTTTGGCATTGTCGGGTGTCTGAAGTACATCCTGTGTGTCCTGCTTGTTGAAGAAAAAAATCTTTGTCTAATCCGAGGTGAGTGATCGCTGTCCTGATATCCAGAACCTCTTTTTTGCTATAAGATACGGTGGCAGAAACCATTATTTTCAAAATAAGTTACAAAATATTCCAAGGGCTTTCTATTTTACTATTTTGTAGAATAACAGTGAAGACATCAAAACTATGAAATAATACATATGGAATCATGTAGTAACCCAAAAAGTGCTAAACATATCAAAATATATTTTACATTTGAGATTCTTCAAAGTAGCCACTCATTTGCCTTGATGACAGCTTTGCACACTCTTGGCATTCTCTCAACCAGCTTCATGAGGTAGTCACCTGGAATGCATTTCAATTAACAGGTGTACGACAGACAATCATTACTTTAAGACATGAAGGTCAGTCAATCCAGAACATTTCAAGAACTTTGAAAGTTTCTTCAAGTGCAGTTGCAAAAACCATCAAGCGCTATGATGAAACTGGCTCTCATGAGGACCGCCACAGGAAAGGAAGAGCCAGAGTTACCTCTGTTGCAGAATATACGTTTATTAGAGTTAACTGCACCTCAGATTGCAACCCAAATACAGTGGGGCAAAAAAGTATTTAGTCAGCCACCAATTGTGCAAGTTCTCCCACTTAAAAAGATGAGAGAGGCCTGTAATTTTCATCATAGGTACACTTCAACTATGACAGACAAAATGAGAAAAAAAATCCAGAAAATCACATTGTAGGATTTTTAATTAATTTATTTGCAAATGATGGTGGAAAATAAGTATTTGGTCAATAACAAAAGTTTATCTCAATACTTTGTTATATACCCTTTGTTGGCAATGACAGAGGTCAAACGTTTTCTGTAAGTCTTCACAAGGTTTTCACACACTGTTGCTGGTATTTTGGCCCATTCCTCCATGCAGATCTCCTCTAGAGCAGTGATGTTTTGGGGCTGTTGCTGGGCAACACGGACTTTTAACTCCCTCCAAAGATTTTCTATGGGGTTGAGATCTGGAGACTGGCTAGGCCACTCCAGGACCTTGAAATGCTTCTTACGAAGCCACTCCTTTGTTGCCCGGCGGTGTGTTTGGGATCATTGTCATGCTGAAAGACCCAGCCACGTTTCATCTTCAATGCCCTTGCTGATGGAAGGAGGTTTTCACTCAAAATCTCATGATACATGGCCCCATTCATTCTTTCCTTTACACGGATCAGTCGTCCTGGTCCCTTTGCAGAAAAACAGCCCCAAAGCATGATGTTTCCACCCCATGCTTCACAGTAGGTATGGTGTTCTTTGGATGCAACTCAGCACTCTTTGTCCTCCAAACACGACAAGTTGAGGTTTTACCAAAAAGTTATGTTTTGGTTTCATCTGACCATATGACATTCTCCCAATCTTCTTCTGGATCATCCAAATGCTCTCTAGCAAACTTCAGACGGGCCTGGACATGTACTGGCTTAAGCAGGGGGACACGTCTGGCACTGCAGGTTTTGAGTCCCTGGTGGCGTAGTGTGTTACTGATGGTAGGCTTTGTTACTTTGGTCCCAGCTCTCTGCAGGTCATTCACTAGGTCCCCCCGTGTGGTTCTGAGATTTTTGCTCACCGTTCTTGTGATCATTTTGACCCCACGGGGTGAGATCTTGCGTGGAGCCCTAGATCGAGGGAGATTATCAGTGGTCTTGTATGTCTTCCATTTCCTAATAATTGCTCCCACAGTTGATTTCTTCAAACCAAGCTGCTTACCTATTGCAGATTCAGTCTTCCCAGCCTGGTGCAGGTCTACAATTTTGTTTCTGGTGTCCTTTGACAGCTCTTTGGTCATAGTGGAGTTTGGCGTGTGACTGTTTGAGGTTGTGGACACGTGTCTTTTATACTGATAACAAGTTCAAACAGGTGCCATTAATACAGGTAACGAGTGGAGGACAGAGGAGCCTCTTAAAGAAGAAGTTACAGGTCTGTGAGAGCCAGAAATCTTTCTTGTTTGTAGGTGACCAAATACTTATTTTCCACCATAATTAGCAAATAAATTCATAAAAAATCCTACAATGTGATTTTCTGGAATTTTTTTCTCATTTTGTCTGTCAGTTGAAGTGTACCTATGATGAAAATTACAGGCCTCTCTCATCTTTTTAAGTGGGAGAACTTGCACAATTGGTGGCTGACTAAATACTTTTTTGCCCCACTGTAAATGCTTCACAGAGTTCAAGTAACAGACATATCTCAACATCAACTGTTCAAAGGAGACTGTGTGAATCGGACCAAGAAACACGACCAAAGGACATTAGACCGGTGGAAATCTGTCCTTTGGTCTGATGAGTCCAAATTTTTGATTTTTGGTTCCAACCGCCGTGTCTTTGTGAAACGCAGAGTAGGTGAACGAATGATCTCCTCATGTGTGGTTCCCACCGTGAAGCATGGAGGAGAAGGTGTGATGGTGTGGGGGTGCTTTGTTGGTTACACCGACAGTGATTTATTTAGAATTCAAGGCACACTTAGCCAGCATGGCTACCACAGCATTCTGCAGCAATACACCATCCCATCTGGTTTGCGCTTAGTGGGCCTACCATTTCTTTTTCAACAGGACAATGACCCAAAACACCCCTCCAGGCTGTGTAAGGGCTATTTGAACAAGAAGGAGAGTGATGGAGTGCTGCATCAGATGACCTGGCCTCCACAATCACCCCACCTCAACCCAATTGAGATGGTTTGGGATGAGTTGGACTTCAGAGTGAAGGAAAAGCAGCCAACAAGTGCTCAGCATATGTGGGAACTCCTTCAAGACTGTTGGAAAAGTATCCCTCTTGAAGCTGTTGAGAGAATGCCAAGAGTGTGCAAAGCTGTCATCAATGCAAAGGGTGGCTACTTTGAAGAATCTAAAATATATTTTGATTTGATGAAAACAAAATTGGTTACGACATGATTCCATATGTGTTGTTTCATAGTTTTGATGTCTTCACTAAACAGTCGGGGCTCCACTGATTTTGTTGGATAAACCTGGGTCAATGGAAACTTGCCTAAGGTGTCTTGTGTTAGACAGTCAAAAGTGATATCGAGAACAGTCAGACAATCAACCTGTCAATCAATGCTAGTCGGTGTGTCAATCAATTAGCTAATGGGCTGGCTCCCGCCCTACCATGTTAACCAATTAACAGTTTCCAGCCGGGTCGTCCTCTTCATTACTGCATCCAACCCCCATTCACCTCTATGCTGTCTTCCTTTCCTTCTCACCCTCTACCCCTTCCTTCTTTCCTCAGAGCTCCTGGATCCCCTCTAGGTGTCATCTGACAGCCTTTTCCTGGGGAGGGGGACTGAAGTGGAGAGGGAGGAGGGAATAAAAAGGAAAAGCAGACAGACTAACAGACAAGGAGGGAGGGAGACACAGTCAGAGGAAGAGATAGACACACATTCGCAGCTATGCCCGAAGCCAAGAAGCCAGGTAAGCGGGTCATACACATCATAAGCTTCAGTACTGTTGTACAGCTAGTGTCCTCTTTGGACTTCTGTGTATCTATATTGGTCAGTGTTCTTCCTGTCATCGACCGAGACAGACTCTCTACTACTCCCATAGGCTGGTTCCCTACGTATGATAGTATGTTGTTGTTCACAGTAGTAATATATGAAGTTTATTGTCATATCTGTTGGGAAATGTTACGATAAGCATGACAAAGTGATGAAATCATCTGAATTAACATAGGTTGCATTCATTATGAAGGTAGAGTGAGTTAAAGAGAAAAGTGGATGGCAGGAAAGATAGTGAGAATCTGTCTGTTTTTGTGATGGTGGAGAGTCTAGGCAGTGGCAAGGTAGAGGCCTATCTCGTCTCAATAGTTAGTTTGGAACTTTTATTATTATATGCATTATGATAAGGGTTAAGGTTAGGTCTATGGTTAGAGTGGATAGTTAGTTAAAATGTTGTTGATAGATAATTGATCTACTGAACATCTACAAACCATCTATTTGACACTATCGAAAATAGCACATATCTGTTAAAATGAGGTTATAGATCATAATAAGATTCATGTTATTATTTGCACAGATCTGTGCTCTTTTACACCACAAAGTCTTCCCATGTCTGAAATAGACCCACACTGTTGAAATGGGGGAAAAGTGGTTCAAGTGTGAGGACTTATACATTGTTGGCCTATATTCAGACAGCATTAACACCAGCAATACGTAGGTCTTTTATGCATGGAATTAGTTGTTATGAAGACCTAGACATTACAGCTCCGGCATCTGTTGACAAAACATTGCCATAAGTGTCAGTGAAATGTATTGCCCGTATGTAGTAATGTTTGTCTATCTGAGGGGATCTAAAATATGTCATGGTCTCTTTTCAACAGTGACCTTAAGGCACTGTAAATCACATGGCAACATGACATTTGAGAGACTCAAACAGGGAGGGAGGGAGGGAGGGAGGGGAATCATTCTTAGAAAGAAAGGTGCTGTCTAGAACCTAAAAGGGTTCTTTGGCTTTCCCCATAGGAGAACCCTTTTGGGTTCCATGTATAACCCTTTCTACAGAGGGTTCTACATGGAACCCGAAAGGGTTCTCCTATGGGGACAGCTGAAAAACCCTTTTGAAACTCTTTTTTCTAAGAGTGTAGTGTGCATAGTAGTGCAAGCATACCGATAAGATGAGGGGAGAAAGATGAACGTGACCTCTTTTCACATCACTTCTCTGCACCTCAGAGGCTCAATCTATCTGACCCTGATTGCCTGTCTACTTCACTTACACCTCTACTGAACTCTTTCATTGGGCTAACCGATTAATGTGGCCTGTTTGGATCCTTACCATAGACTATTAACTATATACAGTAAATGTATTCAAAGGACATACAGTATCTTGTACTGTATTTACTATATGTTTTTATTTTTTTATTTTTACTGTACTCTGTCATCTTACCTTACACACCCTTCGTTTCACCACTGTTATTCCTGTTTATACTGCCTGCCTGGCTGGCTCAGAGTAATTACACACCAATTCCTTTATGTCTCAGCCATGTGTTGCCAATCTAGCATCATGACATCATGCAGATCGTGTTCCTGTCACCACATTAATTCCATCCTTTAGACTGCTCTCCCTTACTTTTCCACTAACCCCAAATCCTTGCCCCCCCCCCCCTTTGAACTTAAACTCAGCCCGGAGCCTTCCCCTCCCTCATGGTGACTATCTGGTACTCAAGAAGCCACTGGGACATGGAGAAAGCACGCTTCCCGATAAACAGCATTAAGAATAGTTCTGCAGCCTGTGTGCTTAGCCTGAGGAAGGGGATTGAGCATACCAGAGAGGGAATACCTAAGCTTGGTCAACCTAGTGTTGTGGAAAATATGAATATTTTATCAGAGATATTAATGATTAGCCATGAATGTCTTGTGTTTTGGACATACAGTATATGATTGTGAGACACATCATGGTATCAATTACACTCAGGCAATATGAGGGGTGATAACAGGTGAAGAGTTGTTTGTTGACGCTGCTTCCCTTCATCAGGGGAGCGAAAATAACACAATTAATTATTCGCTGTAATGCAGTGAAAGATCAGCATCTTTACACCCCCCTCCCTGGAGGTCTGGAGCAGTAGACCGGTGCAGGGAAATGTCCCTAATAGAGTGTTATGATATCCCACCAACGTGTTTTGCGGTGGGGCCATTTGATTTGTGAAAGTTTAGGGTTTCATGACCCCTTCAAGTGGAGGCTCTTCAGAGGAGGAAGGGGAGGACCATCCTACTCAGTGAATTTAAATAAATAAAAAATAGTGAAACATTTCAAAGTGATCTTTTTTTAGATAAAACTGTACTAAATATATTCACGTCACCAAATAACTGATTTAATCACTCTGTGAAGGTCTACAGTAGCCTTAACAGCACTCTGCACCATGGTGTAGCCAGAGGACAGCTATTTTCCGTCCTCCTCTGGATACATTGACTTCAATACAAAACTTAGGAGGCTCATGGATCTCACCCCCTTCCATAGACTTATACAGTAATTATGACAACTTCCGGAGGACGTTCTCCCACCTATCAGAGCTCTTGCAACATGAACTGATATGTTGTCCATCCAATCAATGGATCAGATAATTAATCTAGAACTGAAAGTATAAGCTACAGCTAGCTATAGCACTGCAGTGCATAACATGTGGTGAGTAATTGACTCAAAGGGAAAGACAATAGTTGAACAGTTTTGAACAAATTAATTTCTTAAAACATTAAGGAACAGTGGAAACACGTTGTCTGGAATAATGAATCACACTTCACCATCTGGCAGTCGAATGGACGAATCTGGGTTTGGTGGATGCCAGGAGAACGCTACCTGCCCGTATGCATAGTGCCAACTATAAAGTTTGTTGGAGGAGAAATAATGGTCTGGAGCTGTTTTCCATTGTTCGGGCTAGGTCCCTTAGTGAAGGGAAATCTTAATGCTACTGCATACAATGACATTATAGATGATTATGTGCTTCCAACTGTGTGGCAAGAGTTTGGGGAGGGCCTTTTCCTGTTTCAGCATGACCTAATCGCCCAACATCAGTGCCCGACCTCACTAATGTTCTTGTGGCTGAATGGAAGCAAGTCCCCGCAACAATGTTCCAACATCTAGGGGAAAGCCTTTCCAGAAGAGTGGAGGCTGTTATAGCAGCAAAGGGGGGACCAACTCCATATTAATGCCGATGATTTTGGAATGAGATGTTCGACGAGCTGGTGTCCACATACTTTTGGTAATGTCGTGTATGTTGACGTTACCTAATATGGTGACAACGATGCAGGCTGTGTGTAGCACTTATGGTATGAAGGTTTGGCTTGGAGAGGTTTTTTCGCCTGGTCCAGACAGCTGTTGTGTTGTGCACTGAAGTCCTCAAGTGAAGGGAAAATGTGAGCGGAGGAGAGCGCGTAGATGTGATGATGCTGTTTGTATGGCTGCAATGAAAGTGAGCTGTGTGATCAGGGGTGTATTCATTCTACCAATTCTGTTGCAAAATGTTTCTTAAACAGAAGTAAACGTTTTTTTATTTTTTTTTAATTTTTAATTTTAATTTTATTTTTGAGTACGTGTGCGTATGTATGTATGTATGTATGTATGTATGTATGTATGTATGTATATATATGTATATATGTGTATATATGTGTGTGTGTGGGTATGTATGTATATATATATATATATATATATATATATATATATATATATATATATATATATATATGCACCAAGGAAAATAAATAAATAAAATAAAATAAAATCACTTATTATTTTTCTAAATCTTTCATTTTAATTGTATTTTTTTTTAAATGTATTATTATTATTATATATATATATATATATATATACAGTATATATATATATATTTTTTAATCCTGTCACATCTGTGAATGTGGAATGTGTTTTGTTGGTTGATTGAAAAACAAGAAAACTTAATAACACTTTAAACTGAAAAAAAAAACCAGAAGCAAACGGAACTAAACGGGATGGACATACCTGTATTTGTCCAATAAAAACTTGTTTTAGTTGCAAAACATACTGTTTTTAAACTGTTTGGACTAATGATTACACCCTAGATCAGCTAGGTGCAGGCAAGAGTGTGCAATGGGGTATTGAATGTGTCCCTGTCTGTCACGTTGATTACACCAATTTGTCTCTTGACCTGTTAAACATTGTAGGCTAGGATGTAGCAACTTCATGATAGGTATAGGACAAATTCAAGTATCATGCTGTAGTCTAAACCTATCGCTGTTACATGGAGCTTGGTGAAAGGAATATGAATGACAGTCATTCAATATACTGTAATAGAATTGAGGCCCTTAAAAAAATGAACCGTCCTCCCTAATCTTAAATGGCACTGACTGCCACTGACCCCCTCTACCCACACCCCTTTCCACCCCTTCTT
Source organism: Oncorhynchus mykiss (assembly GCF_057628025.1). Lineage (NCBI taxonomy): Eukaryota > Metazoa > Chordata > Actinopteri > Salmoniformes > Salmonidae > Oncorhynchus > Oncorhynchus mykiss. The sequence continues at coordinate 57,815,867 of NC_143034.1, forward strand.
CTGGACTGGTCCCTGCTGCCTGGACAGAGTGGCAGGGAAAGACTGACGTCTCCTGAGCCTCCTCTTCCACACCCTGCCCTCATGAAACCGAGGCAGTGAGTATAGCATTACCTCATACCAGGGCCTTCACCATACCCCCCCAGGTATGCAGCTCTGGCTTGATGGATTACAGACAGATGCAGAGTCAACAGAGAGCCAGAGGAGTTCACAATCAGAGTGTGAACCGTTAAGCCCCAATATGTCATTAACTAAGACTTTATAAACACTGTGGCCGATAGGAACACTGGCAGTAGTATTTGGTAATGTCCTCTAATGTAAAATGTTGTTTCTGCGCTTTGAGCCAGACCTATTTTAAGCACCCTCTGGTAAGGCACGGAGAGAGATGCGGAGGGAATGGTAATGAATGGAGATGAATGGAAAAGATAGAGGACAGTTTGGGATGATATTTATGGGGTCTCGTTTATTCCATTCTGCAGATTCTACTTCCCTAAAGAGGTGTCATTTTCCTCTGTGCCAAAGTGGTTTTTGTTGAAAGCTTTCTATTTACAAGATGTTCTAAAATACTCGGTCATATTTACGACAATACCAAATAGTATTTGGTATTGTCCTCTCTCTCCGTTTACTTCTCTACCACTCCTATTACCATGTCTCATCCTCTCTCCTCCACTGTTCCACTATAGACCTTCACCCCAGACTCGTGCCAGCGGATGGGGGAGGGGTAGCGGAGAGAGACATCACTTGAGAAATGCATACAGGCTATAATTCTTATCATCATTACTGTCTGATAAAATACTGTGTGATATACTACCCGCCCAGGTTCTCTCCCCTCCCTTCCTATGTTCCCTTACAGGCTTACCTCAGTACTGTAGTACCCTAGTAAATGTCCTCCCACCTCTTCCTGTTGCCATGTTGGAAAACATGAAAGTGGTTCGTTAAACAGGTGAAGTTATAGTTGCCAGCCCAGTGACTTCTATAGCCCACACATGCTATGTTAAAAGACAGCTGCAGCGATTACACAGCACAACTACTGCACAGTGGAAACAAATACACCTGGCTGGGACCCACCACAACCTCCGCCAACTTACAACCACAAATGATTACTACATTAGAGTGATATTAATGCTATTCATAGCATTATAGGCCTGCATATATGTTATGGTATTCATTCAATTTACATTACTCTCCCTCCACCATGCCACCTTCCCTACCCCCCTACTACTACTCCTTAGAATATGCCCCCTCCTTCTGCCTTTGTCCAGAAAACACTATGACATATACCTCTATAACTCATATCATCGGAACTGTCAAAGAAAACCGCCAAATGATGGAGCGATATAGAGAGCAGAGGCTTAAGTGTACTCCCATGCTGCCAAAAGCATCACTCTCTTCATCCTCATCATAAAACGATGAAACTCCATCAGTCACACTCTGCCCCCAGCATAGATGCCCGCCAAATGCCAATAATACCATTGATACTCCACCACACGCTCAGCGGTATAAATAGACCCTTTGAATATAAATCTCCTCTTTGAGTCCTTATGTGAATATGCCCGCTTGGTGCTACAATTATATATATATTTATGAAATGTGAAAATGCCTGCATTATACGCAGGTTGACGTTGATTTTCATTAATCTTGCCCCGTATGCAGAACTGAGCTTTTTCCAGTAGATGGGCCAGCTGCAAAGTCAAAATTGTCTGTACCGTAAAAAATTAATGAAAATAAAAAAATGAGCTTTTTGGTCTTCATTTAAGGTTAGGGTTAGGCATTAGGGTTAGCAGTGTGGTTAGGGTTAGGTTTTGATGGCTTTGTGACTGTGCCAGCTAGTGACCACACTTCAGAACTGCATCCAGGGTAAGATTCATGACAATACATTCCACCCTGCGTATTATACCATGGTGACTTTTATAGATAAACAAGCACATGCTGATGTCTAGATAAAGATGTTTATTTGTATCACATACTGTATGTACTGTAGGTTATGCACTTAGAAATATAATTACTCATTGAATTACAATACTAGATACAACTACGAACGCTGAATATTTTATTACTTTATTAGCCCACACAGGAGGTTAGGTTTAGGTTTAGGTCCTCATATTGAAGTTTATAGAGACCCCAGCTGATGTATAGAACAATCTTAAAATGATCTACTTTGGTTTAGAAACAAGCATCATGAAACCTCTTAACACAATAAATTAATTGGATTTGGTGAAAATCACCTGTTTGGACCTAACTTGCTTACTTCTTTTTCCATGTGGTTTCCTCCATGAAATGATGGAAGAAACCCCTTTGGCTCAACTTAACCCACTCTCCCATACTGATATGCAGGATGTTTTGGGGTGTGCAGCATCACATGTGAGTAATGAGACGTGTACAGTGCATTCGGAAAGTATTCAGACCCTTTGACTTTTTCCACATGTTGTTACGTTACAGTTTTATTCTAAAATTGATTAAATTAATTGTTTTCCTAATCAATCTACACACAATAGCCCATAATGACAAAGCAAAAACTGTTTTTTAGAAATGTTGGCAAATGTATTACAAATAAAAAACAGATATATTATAAGTGTTCAGACCCTTTTCTATGAGACTCGAAACTGAGCTCAGGCGCATCCTGTTTCTATTGATCATCCTTGAGATGTTTCTTCAACTTGATTGGAGTCCACCTGTGGTCAATTCAATTGATTGGACATGATTTTGAAAAGCCTGTCTATATAAGGTCCCAAAGTTGACAGTGCATGTCAGAGCAAAAACCAAGCTATGAGGTCGAATGAATTGTCCGTAGAGCTCCGAGACAGGATTGTGTCGAGGCAAAGATCTGGGAAAGGGTACCAAAACATTTCTGCAGCGTTGAAGGTCCCCAAGAACACAGTGGCCTCCATCATTCTTAAATGGAAGTAGTTTGGAACCACCAAGACTCTTCCTAGAGCTGGCCGCCCGGCCAAACTGAGCAATCAAGGGGGAAGGACCGTCAGGGAGGTGACCAAGAACCCGATGGTCACTCTGACAGAGCTCCAGAGTTCCTCTGTGGAGATAGGAGAACCTTCCAGAAGGACACTAATCAGGCCTTTATGGTAGAGTGGCCAGGCGGAAGCCACTCCTCAGTAAAAGGCACGACAGCCTGCTTGGAGTTTGCCAAAAGGCACCTAAAGGACAGTCAAACCATGAGAAACAAGATTGTCTGGTCTGATGAAACCAAGACTGAACTCTTTGGCCTGAATGCCAAGCTTCAGGTCTGGAGGAAACTTGGCACCTTCACTACAGTGAAGCATGGTGGTGGCAGCATGCTGTGGAGATGTTTTTCAGCGGCAGGGACTAGGAGACTAGTCTGGATCGAGGGAAAGATGAATGGAGCAAAGCACAGAGATCCTTGATGAAAACCTGCTCCAGAGCACACAGGACCTCAGACTGGGGCGAAGGTTTACCTTCCAACAGGACAACGACCCTAACCACACAGCCAAGACAACCAGGAGTGGCTTTGGGACAAGTCTCTGAATGTCCTTGAGTGGCCCAGCCAGAGCCCGGACTTGAACCTGATCGAACATCTTTGGAGAAACCTGAAAATAGCTGTGCAGTGATGCTCCCCTTCCAACCTGACAGAGCTTGAGAGGATCTGCAGAGAAGAATGGGAGAAACTCCCCAAATACAGGTGTGCCAAGCTTGTAGCGTCATACCCAAGAAGACTTGAGGCTGTAATCGCTGCCAAAGGTGCTTCAACAAAATACTGAGTAAAGGGTCTGAATACTTGTGTAAATGTAATATTTCTTATTTTTTTATACATTTGCAAACATTTCTAAAAACCTGTTTTTGCTTTGTCATTATGGGTTATTGTGTGTACATTGAGAAATAACAATTGAAAACGTTTTAGAATAAGGCTGTAACCTAAACATCTTTGAAAAAAGGGAAAGGGTCTGAATACTTTCTGAATGCACTGTATGTCAGACGTATGTCACACGTCTATAGGTTGTAGATATCTCTGTGGTGTTGTGAGGGTCACCAAGCACCATTAACACAACATGTTGCCTTTAACTCACGGTTGTAGACGTGTTAAAGTGTCACGCCTGCTCCCTCTCCCCCTCCCTGGCGCTCGAAGGCACCAGGCTCCCCAGCATCACGCACACCTGCCTTCCGATGTCATGCGCATCAGCAATTATTGGACTCACCTGGACTCAATCACCTGTGTCATTACCTCCCTTATATATGTCTGTCCCAAGCTCTGTTCCCTGGTTCAGGATTAATGTTTGTATGTCATTGTGTGCCCCCCCCCCCCCCCCCCCCCGTGTGCTGACGCTGTTCCTGCCTTGTTCCATGTCTGTTCCTCATTAAATGTTCAACTCCCCTGCTTCTCTACTCCAGCGTCAGCCCCTACATTAAAGAGCCTATAGGCAGGTATTTCAGAAGCTCTCTAACATTGGCTTAGGAAAAGGAATCCTCACCAAGCATACTGTAGATGAATTACCGTAAGGCTAAAATATATAACTCTAATGGTAGTATAAAACAAACATATGTTCTTTTCAAGATATCACAGATTCAACTCTTTAAGACAACTCTTGCTAATGTATATACATTGTGACCTGGGTCAGTGATGAAATTAGCGAACACTTCAAAGATTAAGCCTTTGAAAGTGATGTATAAAAAGAGGCCACATGTGGCAGTAGACTGTCTATAGCATACTACTACTGTATCTGAGGGAGGAGAAGCACACAGAGAGAAGGAAGAGGGGGAAATGTCAAGAGAGATTAAGAACATTCCACAGAGGTTACCCTTCAAAAAGAGAGAGAGAGCGAGAGAGAGGGGGAAGTAGAGGGGGAGAGAGCTGAGAGAATATATATATATATATATATATATATATATATATATATATATATATATGTGTATATATATATATATATATATATATATATATATATATATATGTATATATGTGTGTATATATATATATATATATATATATACATACAGTGGGGCAAAAAAGTATTTAGTCAGCCACCAATTGTGCAAGTTCTCCCACTTAAAAATATGAGAGAGGCCTGTAATTTTCAGCATAGGTACACTTCAACTATGACAGACAAAATGAGAAAAAAAATCCAGAAAATCACATTGTAGGATTTTTTATGAATTTATTTGCAAATTATGGTGGAAAATAAGTATTTGGTCAATAAAAAAGTTTATCTCAATACTTTGTTATATACCCTTTGTTGGCAATGACAGAGGTCAAACGTTTTCTGTAAGTCTTCACAAGGTTTTCACACACTGTTGCTGGTATTTTGGCCCATTCGTCCATGCAGATCTCCTCTAGAGCAGTGATGTTTTGGGGCTGTTGCTGGGCAACATGGACTTTTAACTCCCTCCAAAGATTTTCTATGGGGTTGAGATCTGGAGACTGGCTAGGCCACTCCAGGACCTTGAAATGCTTCTTACGAAGCCACTCCTTCGTTGCCCGGGCGGTGTGTTTGGGATCATTGTCATGCTGAAAGACCCAGCCACGTTTCATCTTCAATGCCCTTGCTGATGGAAGGAGGTTTTCACTCAAAATCTCACGATACATGGCCCCATTCATTCTTTCCTTTACACGGATCAGTCGTCCTGGTTCCTTTGCAGAAAAACAGCCCCAAAGCATGATGTTTCCACCCCCATGCTTCAGAGTAGGTGTGGTGTTCTTTGGATGCAACTCAGCACTCTTTGTCCTCCAAACACAACGAGTTGAGTTTTTACCAAAAGTTATATTTTGGTTTCATCTGACCATATGACATTCTCCCAATCTTCTTCTGGATCATCCAAATGCTCTCTAGCAAACTTCAGACGGGCCTGGACATGTACTGGCTTAAGCAGGGGGACACGTCTGGCACTGTAGGATTTGAGTCCCTGGCGGCGTAGTGTGTTACTGATGGTAGGCTTTGTTACTTTGGTCCCAGCTCTCTGCAGGTCATTCACTAGGTCCCCCCGTGTGGTTCTGGGATTTTTGCTCACCGTTCTTGTGATCATTTTGACCCTACAGGGTGAGATCTTGCGTGGAGCCCCAGATCGAGGGAGATTATCAGTGGTCTTGTATGTCTTCCATTTTCTAATAATTGCTCCCACAGTTGATTTCTTCAAACCAAGCTGCTTACCTATTGCAGATTCAGTCTTCCCAACCTGGTGCAGGTCTACAATTTTGTTGGCCATAGTGAAGTTTGGAGTGTGACTGTTTGAGGTTGTGGACAGGTGTCTTTATACTGATAAGTTCAAACAGGTGCCATTAATATAGGTAACGAGTGGAGGACAGAGCAGCCTCTTAAAGAAGAAGTTACAGGTCTGTGAGAGCCAGAAATCTTGCTTGTTTGTAGGTGACCAAATACTTATTTTCCGCCATAATTTGCAAATAAATTCATTAAAAATCCTACAATGTGATTTTCTCATTTTGTCTTTCATAGTTGAAGTGTACCTATGATGGAAATTACAGGCCTCTTTCATCTTTTTAAGTGGGAGAACTTGCACAATTGGTGGATGACTAAATACTTTTTTGCCCCACTGTATATATATATATATATATATATATATAAAATAAATACTCAGGCTACCTGGTACGAATGTTGAAAGATTCTGTATATTTTGAGAAATAATATGATATCCTTAATCCATATCCTTAACCCCCCCCCCCCCCCCCCCCCACATGCATTTCCATTTCTTATTGAATGGTAAAGAACTTGCATTGTGATTTGTCCCTGATTTGAATCTGTAAACCTCAAATGATGATGATAATATGATGGATTTTTCCCAAAAAGATGAAGCACCACTTTTCAGAGCAGTGAGGCTGAGGCATGAATACATACTGAACAAAAATATTAACGCAACAGGCAACAATATTTCAAAGATGTTACTGAGTTAAAGTTCATATAAGGAAATAAGTCAGTTGAAATAAATTAATTTGGCCCTAACCTATGGATTTCACATGACTGGGAATACAGATATGCATCTGTTGGTCACAGCTACCTTAAAAAAAGGTAGGGGCATGGATCAGAAAACCAGTCAGTATCTGGTGTGACCACCATTTGCCTCATGCAGCGTGACACATTTCCTTCGCATAGAGTTGATCAGGCTGTTGATTTTGGCCTGTGGAATGTTGTCCCACTCCTCTTCAATGGCTGTGAAAAGTTGCTGGATATTGGCAGGAACTGGAACACGCTGTCATACACGTCAATCCAGAGTGTCCCAAACTCATGCTCAATGGGTGACATGTCTGGTGAGTATACAGGCCATGGAAGAACTGGGACATTTTCAGCTTTCAGGAATTGTGTACAGATCATTACGACATGGGGCTGTGCATTATCATGCTGAAACATGAGGTGATGGCGGCGGATGAATGACAGTGGTGTAAAAATACTTTCAAGTACTACTTAAGTCGTTTTTGGGGGTATCTGTACCCTATTTTACTATTTATATTTTTGACAACATATACTTTTTACTTCACTACATTCCTAAAGAAAATAATTTACTTTTTACTTTTTACTCCCTAACACCCAGAAGTACTCGTTACATTTTGAATGCTTAGCAGGACAGGAAAAGGTTCCAATTCACACAATTGTCAAGAGAACATCCCTGGTCATCCCTACTGCCTCTGATCTGGCGGACTCACTAAACACACATGCTTCGTTTGTAAATTATGTCTGAGTGTTGGAGTGTACCCCTGGCTATCCGTAAATAAAATAAAAACAAGAAAATGGCGCCATCTGGTTTGCTTAATATACGGAATTTGAAATTATGTGTACTTTTGCTTATATTTTAGCATTTACATTTACTTTTGACACTTAAGTATATTTAAAACCAAATACTTTCAGACTTTTACTCAAGTAGTATTTTATTCGGTGACTTTCACTTTTTTTACATTTTCTATTAAGGTATCGTTACTTTTACTCAAGTATGACAACTGGGTACTTTTTCCACCACTTTAATGACACGACAATGGGCCTCAGGATCTCGTCATGGTATCTATGTGCATTCAAATTGCCGTCGATAAAACACAATTGTGTTCATTGTCCATAGCTTATGCCTGCCCATACCAGAAACCCACCACCACCATGGGGCACTCTGTTCACAATATTGACATCAGCAAACTGCTCGCCCACACGACGCCATACACGTCTGCGGTTGTGAGGCTGGTTGGACGTACTGCCAAATTCTCTACAATGACGTTGGTTGCGGCTTATGGTAGAGACATTAAAATTCAATTCTCTAGCAACGGCTCTGGTGGACATTCCTGCAGTCAGCATGCCAATTGCATGCTCCCTCAAAGCGAGATCTGTGGCATTGTGTTGTGTGACAAAACTGCACATTTTAGAGGGGCTTTTTATTGTCCCCAGCACAAGGTGCCCCTGTGTAATGATCATGCCATTTAATCAGCTTCTTGATATGCCACACCTGTCAGGTGGATGGACCATCTTGGCTGATTTGTGCACAAAATTGGAGATATATAATCTTTTTGTGCATATGGAACACATTTCTGGGATCTTTTATTCCAACTCGTGAAACATGGGACCAACACTTTACATTTTGCATTTATATTTTTGTTCAGTATATATTTAAAGGAAGGCTTAACAGTGATGGGGAAGCTTGGGTAGAGAAATTGAGGAAATCAAACACGGGTTCATCAACTATCTCACAGGATATTTGTTAAATATACACCATGGTATCCATCTCTCCCATGACCAAATCTGATGGAGCTGACCCTCAAGCCCTCAAACTGAACACTTCTCACCGTATCTGACCCCTGATGGCCTATCTCATTTACCTCTCCCTCTAGCTCCTTCTCACTTTCTCTCATTTCTCACTCTCTTATTTTCTCTCGCTCATCTTTTCTCTCTGTCTGTCTGTCATTCTGTACTTAGAACTTTTGGTATGAGTACGGCAGATAGACAGACAGACACTGAGCTGGCCTGTGATAGAGAGAGTGCTGACAGGTCGTAACCAGAGAGAAGCCTTGGCCAAACTGGGCTGAAGGCCTGAAGGAGAGAAGGGGTTGCGTGTTGGTCTAACCAAAGACAATCACTTGTCAAATTCCGGCCTGTTTTTATAGTATCCTAATGCATCTTATTTAGCAACGGAATCTAGGGATGGTCTCATCTATCAATTTCTGCTATCATACATTTTCATGGGAATCTGAACAGGGGATTTGACTGGTAACCACCGTCCTGGAACATACTGTAGTATAGGGACAGGATTTGTCATTTTGATTGCTGACTTCTACACTGTTGTCACAGAGGAGACCATGCAGTGATAGTCACTACATGTTCCATATTTTTCCCGTGCTTCACAACAGCCACTCATCCTGTGTCCTTTAACAATGTCATGATGGGTGGTTAAACAAATGCTTTGTGCCAGCTTAGTACACAAGGCCTTGTCATCGGGGCTTACCGTCTCATGCCATGTGCTCAATGGTGCATAACACCCATCCCAGTCAACAATAGTGGACTGAGCAGCGAATGGAGCACCAGAACTTCACTGACCCACTTACCCTCCATCTATGGACTGGGCCTGCTAAAAAAGGCTCAGAACCTGGGCTAAAGAAGGCTTTTAATGCCCTGCGTGTCAAAGACCCCCTGAGACCTAAGACAGTGGGTGTTGCCAGGAATAAAACTAGATGTGCTGAGAACGCTAACATATTGCTGCCTGAAAAATAAACCTTTTCAAAAATAGACGTGTCAGCTGCTCAGTATGCCAACACTGAGAACACAGCCAGGGTCATTCAGCACAACCAGAGTGTCAAGGCCAAGGCTGAAATCTCAGAATCGCAGTTCGGTATACTTATGGGACAATAGTTCTGAAAAGTCAGTTGTGATTGATCAGATGGAGATGGTTCGGGAGACTTGGTTCATGTTCTACATTCTGTGGTTGGGTAGTTTAATGGATTTAGCTCACTACAAATCCCAAGGCACTGAGACTATTTATGTTATCACTTTAACAGGTGCTCTGAACAAGGACACTGTCTGTACAAATCATAGCTTTGGATGGCAGATCCATGTGTCCGGCCAGAGTTTGAGACAGAGATCATTACCATTACTGTGTGGTTCAGTTCGTTTTTCAGTAAGTAAGTCTTAATCTCTACATTCATTAGGCACCCTTGTATTGTTTATCTCAGATATCAGTACTTTGATGGTCTTAAACCCTATCAAAAGCATCTTAGTCTTGAGGCTGCGTTCTTTGATATTTTTCAGAAACGGACTATCCTACCGATACTTGACTTTGGCGATGTCATTTCCAAAATAGCCTCCAACACTCTAATCAGCAAATTGGATGCAGTCTATCACAGTGCCATCCATTTTGTCACCAAAGCCCATATACTACCCACCACTGCGACCTGTATGCTCTCGTTGGCTGGCCCTCGCTTCATATTTATCGCCAAACCCACTGGCTCCAGGTCATCTATAAGTCTTTACTAGGTAAAGCCCCGCCTTATCTCAGCTCACTGGTCACCATAGCACCACCCACCCATAGCATGCGCTCCAGCAGGTATATTTCACTGGTCACCCCCCAAAGCCAATTCCTCCTTTGGCCGCCTTTCCTTCCATTTCTCTGCTGCCAATGACTGGAACGAACTGCAAAAATCACTGAAGCTGGAGACTCATATCTCCCTTACTAACTTTAAGCACCAGCTGTCAGAGCAGCTCACAGATCACTGCACCTGTACAAAGCCCATCTTTAAATAGCCCATCCAACTACCGCATCCCCACACTGTTATTTATTTGATTTATTTTGCTCCTTTGCACCCCAGTGTCTCTACTTGCACACTCATCTTCTGCTCATCTATCACTCCGGTGTTTAATTGCAATATTGTAATTATTTCGCCACTATGGCCTATTTATTGCCTTGCCTCCCTTATTTGCACACACTGTATATAGACTTTTTCTATTGTATTATTGACTGTATGTTTGTTTGTTCCATGTGTAACTCTGTGTTGTTGTTTGTGTCGCACTGTTTTGCTTTATCTTGGCCAGGTCGGAGTTGTAAATGAGAACTTGTTCTCAACTAGCCTATCTGGTGAAATAAAAATAAAAATTATTTTCTCTTTAAAACTTCCCATCTCTATCAAGAACATATACACAGTAGCAACTGTTTCTATAACATGTTGATGTTTTTTGGGATGAATCTTGTCCTGGAGGCATAATTGAGTGATATCCACTAGATGGGCCAGCTGCAAAGTCAAAATTAGCTATATATTGTAAAAATACATTTAAGGTTAGGGTTAGGCGTAAGGTTAGCAGTGTGGTTAATGTTAGGGTTAATTATTTTATGATTTTGTGGCTGTGCCAGCTAGTGACTACACGGCAGAGCTGCCTCCAGTACATGAGTTATCCCAGTGAATGCCAACCTTTTTCTATATACAGTGTACTTACATTGACTCCAATTCCAATACTCTTTCTTTGCCAGAGGCAGAGCCGGAAGGAATTGGTAAGAACTGCACAAAGCAAGGTTGAGTGAATGTGCAACTCCTCTGTGGTTACATTAGAATATGTATTTGTTTATCGTATGAACTTATGTGTTATGTGTCTACGTACCGGTATAATATTGTATGTACAATGTACATGGGAATGCATTAATGTATCAACATTCTGAATTTACACTACAGTGCTGTGTGCATGCGTGGATTATGCATATCTAGACTTCTACATAATACACATGCATTCAAATAAGTTGTGAATGTTTGTATGTATGCATGTTTGCACAGTGTGAAGTCAAATATTGGTAATTCACAGTGGTGATTATTTTATATTATCTTAACTATATTGTAAATTGGCCTCCCGGGTGGCGCAGTGGTTAGGGGCGCTGTACTGCAGCGCCAGCTGTGCCACCAGAGACTCTGGGTTTGCGCCCAGGCTCTGTCGTAACCAGCCGCGACCGGGTTGTCAGGTACACAGTGTTTCCTCCGACACATTGGTGTGGCTGGCTTCTGGGTTGGATGCGCGCTGTGTTAAGAAGCAGTGCGGTTGGGTTGTGTATCGGAGGATGCTTGACTTTCGACCTTCGTCTCTCCCGAGCCCGTACTCGGAGTTGTAGCGATGAGACAACAATACTAACAATTGGATGCCACGAAATTGGGGAGAAAAAGGGGGTAAAATAAATAAAAACTTAATTAAAAAATATATATATATATTGTAAGTTTAATGGTTCATGATGTTTTCGAGATGATATGGTTGGAATCTAACCTTTGCTTTCTAGTTATTCATTATTGTATATGTTTGTCTTTAATTGTAGCGGCCAAGACAGATAAGGTTGCAGCAGCACCTGCTGGTGAGTCCACTCATAACAAATGAATGACAAATACGTATACATGAAATACTTCGATGAATGGTTAGGCCTATACTAAAATCAATGTCTGATTCAATTTCTCTTTTTTCTTTTTCTTTTATTTACAGATAAGGGTGGGTGAGAACAGGGTGTGTGTGTGTGTGTGTGTGTGTGTGTTTTAACCTGTGTCCCTTTGTGTGTGTTTGTGTTAGTCAGTAGGGCATAACCATCCCCTCATCATTCCAATGTAATGTCGGTTAACAGTTTTCCCTCACTCAGCGAAGCCAGCGGAGGATCATGGTAAGGCCTCTAAGACCAATCACAGAAGTAGCTTTCTGTGGGGATGAGACCGAGTGGCCATGCATGATTCTCACCACGCACCATGACAGTGTTGACCAGATAGAACACCACTACACTTAACTTAGGCTTCACACGTTTATATTCACGCCTATTACAATATCCTACTGGTTTATGCCTGACAAAGCAGACTATATTCATTTAAATGATATATTTGTCATGATTCTTCTGATTCTTACTGGGGTTTTTTATTACCTGAGATAACAGGTCACCAATCAGTTGGTAAGAACTACCTATGTTAATGTTGAGGTGATGTTTGTTATGTGGGTTATTTTGGCAAGCACTGGAGTGTGTGTTTCTGGGTGCGTGTGTATATCTGGGCGTGCGTGTGTGTATGGGGTGTGTGTGGTGTGGTCTGTGTGAGTGTGTTTATTATTTTTATTTTATGTGTGTGTACGCTGTAAAAAAAAAAAAAAAAATCTGTTGGATCAACGTACATTTGTAAAACTACCAGCTGCAATAGGATTGTGAGTTTGCTCAACAAACAATAGGATTGTTCAGGAAACGTTTCGGATGTGTATTTCCTTGTACTCAGTGTGTGAGTTTGTGTGAGTGTCTGCTACTGCAGTATACCACCTTTATTACACACTTACTCCACACTGAAATCCTCTCGTTTTAGTGGCAGAGGCCCAGCCTGCTGAAGAGGGTTAGAGCTATTCTGTTGTGTCATCTGTGGATGTATTGCATGTGGATGTGTGCAGGTATAGGTTTTTGTCCGTGTTGTATGTTTGTATCTGTTTTTGTATGTCTGTGTGAGCGTGTGTGTGTGTGTCAGCGTGTGTATGTGCGCGTGACTGTCTGTACATAATGCTATCTCCAATATGGACTTAAGTCCAGTACCTCCTACTGAAATCCATTTGTGTGTATTAACAGAGGCCCAGCCTGCTATAGAGGGGAAAAGTTTTTGTGGCTGAATGAATTACATAAATTAGTGTATGCAGCACGAGCACATGGGTTGTTGTGTGTGTACACGGTAAGTTTGCATATATTGTGAGAATGCTGTATGTGTACACTGTGCATCATGTCAGTTCTATTCAACAATGAAGTCCAGTCGTCCTCCCTGATAGCCTTGTTAATCTGACAGAAGGCGAACCTGCTGTAGAGGGTAAGAGCTGTTCTGGCTTAATATGGTCCTTCAATGTATAACACACACAGCATTAAGTTGAAGTCAGTGTGTTATCTACGGTTCATCAGAGAGGTGGTGGAGGCATTTGCTTGTGGGTATACGAGTACTTTATGTGAGAGTGTATATGTACATGTAGGATCTTAATTTGAGCCAGATTGCTACAGCAGTAAAATAATTCTGCAGTAACTGAAAATGTGAATTATTATGTTGATTATAATTCATGGATATATTTTGTAGGGATACACTTTACGTTAAGGCAAATCAAGTTTGACGTTTTAAAGTGGAAATTACAAACTTTGGAAGCCTTTTTAAACCTTGAGTGCACGAGGTGTGAGGACGTAAGTGACCGCTTTTGACGCTTATGCCTGGAGCCGGCCCTGTTTGTGTGTACAAGTTGCATCATGCTAACATTAAAATCATATTTTAATTAACAGAGGCCCAGCCTGCAACATTAACACAGGCCCAGCCTGTAATATTAACACAGGCCCAGCCTGCAACCTTAACACAGGCCCAGCCTGCAACATTAACACAGGCCCAGCCTTCAACCTTAACACAGGCCCAGCCTGCAACATTAACACAGGCCCAGCCTGCAACATTAACACAGGCCCAGCCTGCAACATTAACACAGGCCCAGCCTGTAATATTAACACAGGCCCAGCCTTCAACCTTAACACAGGCCCAGCCTGCAACATTAACACAGGCCCAGCCTGCAACGTTAACACAGGCCCAGCCTGCATCATTAACACAGGCCCAGCCACAGAGGGTAAGAGCTTTTCAGTCAATGTGTTAAGCCTTAATTTACACCCTACGCTGTATGCAACTACAATAAGCTAGGCAAAATGGCGATCATCTATAGTTGAGAAGCTAAAATATACAGACGTGTGCAGCCTCACAATTAGAAAGTTGATGCAAGTATGCAGGAGGATCGCCATTTTGTTACGTTACAGTATTGTTCTAAAATTGATTAAATAAAAATCTACACACAATACCCCATAATGACAAAGCAAAACAGGTTTTTAGAAATTGTTGCAAATTTCTTTAAAAGAAAAAACAGAAATTCCTTATTTACATCAGTATTAAGACCCTTTGTATGAGACTCGGTATTGAGCTCAGGTGCATCCTGTTTCCATTGAAAAAAATGATTTTATCCATTTTACAATAAGGCTCTCACGTCAAAAAATATGGAAAAAGTGAAGGGCTCTAAATAGGTTCCGAATGCACTGTGTATTAGCCTTTACTTGTTTGTTTGTATCTTGTATACATATTTGCAGAAGTGTCTTTTGGGTGGGTGGGTGTGGGTATTTCAGTGTGTGCTTCTGCATATATAGTACCAGTGAAAGTTTAGACACACCTTCTCATGATTTATTTATATTTTTCCTACATTGTAGAATAATAGTGAATACATCAGAACTATAAAATAACACATATGGAATCATGTAGTAACCAAAATAGTGTTAAGCAAATCAAAATAGATGGATTTTAGATTTTAGATTCTTCAAGGTAGCCACCATTTGCCTTGATGACAGCTTGCACACTCTTGGCATTTTCTCAACCAGCCTCATGAGGAATGATTTTCCAACAATCTGGAAGGAGTTCCCACATATGCTGAGCACTAT
This sequence comes from Oncorhynchus mykiss, assembly GCF_057628025.1. Taxonomy (NCBI): domain Eukaryota; kingdom Metazoa; phylum Chordata; class Actinopteri; order Salmoniformes; family Salmonidae; genus Oncorhynchus; species Oncorhynchus mykiss. The sequence continues at coordinate 57,831,230 of NC_143034.1, forward strand.
TTGTCCGCTTTTCCTCCACTCTGTGGTCCAACTCATCCCAGAATATCTCAATTGGGTTGAGGTCGGGTGATTGTGGAGGCCAGGACATCTGATGCAGCACTCCATCACTCTCCTTCTTGGTTAAATAGCCCTTACACAGCCTGGAGGTGTGTTTTGGGCCATTGCCCTGTTGAAAAACAAATGATAGTCCCACTAAGCGCAAACCAGATGGGATGGCATATCACTGCAGAATGCTGTGGTAGCCATGCTGGTTAAGTGTACCTTGAATTCTAAATAAATCACAGACACTGTCACCATTAAAGCACTCCCACACCATCACACCACCTCCTCCATGCTTCACGGTGGGAACAACACATGCGGAGATCATCTGTTCACCTACTCTGCGTCTCACAAAGACATGGCGGTTGGAACCAAAAATCTAAAATTTGGTCTCATCAGACTAAAGGACAGATTTCCGCCAGTCTAATGTCCATTGTTCGTGATTTTTGGCCCAATCAAGTTTTTTCTTATTATTGTTCTTCTTTAGTAGTGGTTTCTTTGCAGCAATTCGACCATGAAGGCCTGATTCACGCAGTCTCCTCTGAACAGTTCTTGTTGAGGTGTGTCTGTTACTTGAATTCTGTGAAGCATTTATTTGGGCTGTAATCTGAGGTGCATTTAACACTAATGAACTTATCCTCTGCAGCAGAGGTAACTCTGGGTCTTCCTTTCCTGTGGCAGTCCTCATGAGAGCCAATTTTATCATAGCGCTTGATGGTTTTTGCTACTGTTCTTGAAGTGTTCTGCATTGACTTACCTTCATGTCTTAAAATAATGACTGTCGTTTCCCTTTGCTATCTTCTGTATACCACCCTTACCTTGTCACAACACAACTGATTGGCTCAAACACATTAGGAAGGAAATAAATTCCACAAATGAACTTTTAACAAGACACATCTGTTCATTTAAATGCATTCCAGGTGAATATCTCATGAAGCTGGTTGAGAGAATGCCAAGTGTCACGTTCGTCATAAGGAGTATACCAAGATGCAGCGTGGTATGTTTCCATCCTTTATTTTGGAAATGAAAACTTCAAAGAACAAAACGAACAAACAAAACATGACGCTAATAATAATATAATGCTCGCTGGCAACTATATCTAATACAAGATCCCACAAAGCACCTAAATATGATCCCCAATCAGAGACAACGATAAACAGCTGCCTCTGATTGGGAACTATATCAGGCCACCATAGAAATACAATTCCCCGAGATAACCCACCCTAAATCACACCTCGACCCAACCAACATAGAGAATAAACAGCTCTCTATGGTCAGGGCGTGACACCAAGAGTGTGAAAAGCTGTCATCAAGGCACAGGGGGGATACTTTGAAGAATCTGAAATATAATATATCACTTTTTTGGTTACTACATTATTCCATATGTGCTATTTCATAGTTTTGATGTCTTCACTATTATTCTGCAATTTATAAAAAAAAGTACAAATAAAGAAACTTTTGACGAGTACTGTATATATTAGCATTCTCCTCATACTTAACCATAAATCCTTTTACTTTCTTTTATTAGAGGTGAAGCACCCTGAGACAAGGAAGGGTACTGTAACAAAAAGGATTGTAGTGCAGTGACTGTATGAATGCACAAATGTATCAATGCATTCTGCGTTTGTGTGTATTTGTATAAACCAGCATGTATGCCAGTGTTATCATGGGTAAGCCTATGTATGTTTGTATGTCTTGTTTTTATGATCTAGTATTTCGTATATTCATATATCCACAACTTTTTTCTCCAGTCACAGGGACAGTATATTTGGTTGTTGTTTAACCCTTCGCTGTCCGCAGTACTAATGTCTATGTACCAATTGTTTCTTTTCATTCAGAGGGAAGTGAGTGCAGAGATGGTAAGGAAAGGAAACAATACACAACTCCCCCTCTGTGTTTGTGTTTGTATGCTTCCCTGCTTCCTGTCAATCACCTGGTTAACGTGCATGTCTGTCAGTCTCAGTCACGGCACGGTGTGACGGTGACCTGAGCGTCCGTCACGGTGGACTGACAAACGGAGACTACTGAATCCTGGGATTGCTCTGGCGATGGCCGTCAGTAATGGAAAAGATCCTGCAGGCCTATTTGATGGGTTTATGGATACTGTATAATTTATGTAGAGATCTTTAGGAATCATCTGTTGAGGAGTTAGACCCAGAGAATCAGTCTGACAGATAGTTGTTGTGATATCAGCGCCGACTGATACTAATTACTAGAGATCAGCGGTGAGTTTCCCAAAAACATAAAGATCATATTGGCAAAATGGCATAAAATCATAATTTTTCTATTGCTTATGAATAGACTTAAGATGATTTTTAGTGCTTAATATGATATTCATGTTTTTGGCAAAAAACATCTGTTGAGATTAGACATGACATGATACAGTATCATGGTTTCGCCAAAGCATCCAAGTGAAGGAATTGTATTAAACATCAAATGACCTTGACTCGAAATTGATGCAGAGTGAAAACGTAATCTAAATTACAAATTACAAAATGATATATACTGTATATATTTACTCTGAGTATATATCGTGACCAGTGTGTATGTGTGCACTTACTAAGGTAATGGTTTAATAGAAGGATAAGTTGATGATACGTTTTGCTGTTTTGTTGCGTTAGTTCAAATACTGTTCCTGCACAATACCATATCCCTTATCATTAATCACTGTATTGCAAAAGATGTTGATATGAAATATCAAGGTATTATCTGTTCCTGAAGTGTTACAGTAATAATCAATTACGTGATATTTACCTACAGTAATATTTCCCATAATACACATTATCCTCCAAAATGATCTTACTGAAGAATTGTTATGGTTTTGATGGATGCCGGTTCTGCTGTTCCATTTGAGGTGTTTATCGCTGCACTCCCAACCTCTCACAGTTTCAAACCGCAGCGACTTTCCAATGTGAGAGTGAAATGGTGTAAAGAGCTGAAGGAAAAGTGTCCCTTGGGTGCTGGTCCAGGATCAGCTTGACCTATTCACATTCTTACTGAAATGATTTAAATCACACTAGAGAACTGAGCCTGGATCTGTGCACAGGGGTCACTTGATTCCAATCAAATTAACTGAGCCCATAAAAGCAGAGTTTATGGAGGTGCATGACCTCACTTGATTCTTGACCCTTGTTCCATTCTCTCGACAACCTTTTCACCCAATCGATTGGTCAATCGATATGGCTTTTTACCTGCTTCTCTATGCTTATAAACTCTCTTTTTCCATAGAGCTCTTGTCAGAATCAGAAGGTGAGAGAACAAATCAATTGTGTTCCGTTTGCACCGCTAATAATTCCCCTAAATTCTCAATAATAATAATAATAATAGTAATGATGAGTACAGTGTCACCAACTGGTTTGAATTTGACAAGTGAGGAAATAACTCATTAACCGTCTAGTTTTTACCTCCATTTTGAAAAGAAAGGAAATGTTCATCCAAGTTAGAGAGGGAAGAGAGAGACATTAAGTGTGTGTGAGAGAGCACCTGCAGGTCAGGTTTTCATAGCTGCTCAGTAAACGCTCATCCTTCAGATTACAGTAAAGATACTGCAGCTAATGTGTTCCCTCGCTGTGTTTCTCTCTCTCTCTTTCTCCCTGATACAGAATTGCCCGATGATGGTAAGACAAACAAATACTTAAGCTTGTATTTGTCTATCTGCTGACACAAAACAATGCAATCCTTTTTTTGAAAAGGAGGGAGCACGCAAAGGAACAGGAGCGAGCAGTCATGCTTTGATAATATCACAACATTAAAGAGCTATATTTACTTTTGTCACAGTGGGAGAAGACTAGTGGAAAGGGATGGATAAACACGTCTTCAGATGTGTTTTTAGTTCCTTGTTCATTCCCAGGTGGGCTTACCTTACTGCTGTTAGAGGCCCTCTTCTGGTGTTGACTAGACGCTTGGATACTGACCCTCAGTTAAATACAAGACTGATGTCATTGTCATGATTTCTCATGATCATCCATTAGAATAATGGAGACATTTCAGGGAGTGGAAACACATGCCACAGCACTTTTCTCTGTCTTTGAGAAAAGCTGTTGCTAAATGTGGATGTAAGAAGTCTCAATAAGTCACAGGGTGAACAAAGACAAGCTTTACCTCTGACCTTTGATCTTGCTGCCTAGTAGACAAAATATTCATAAATTAATGGCATTTATAAACAAAGGTTAGGTGCTTTGGTCTAATGTTTGGTTTTCTGCCTCTACTTGTCTGTTCACTGATGGTGTTGTGTCTATGATGTCTGATGAGCAGTCATCAATGACCTTATTCTAACCCCTGACCTCTATGACCTCTCCCTACTTTTAGAGACTGTCCAAGGAGGGCAGTCCGAGCTGACCGGACTATTTGTAGAGAGGCCAGAGAGCACTACAGTAATCAAAGGTGAGACCCCTGCCCTCTTGCCCCTCTCTGACATACTGTAGCACTCTGAAGTTTGGATTGACACTCACATACGGATCATGGATAACAACCGTAAAAACACCATTATCCAGAGGTCAGAATTTCTGATTGCTGATGTAAATTGTGGGTGGCAGGGAAGAACGTCACCTTTGTGGCTAAAGTGGACTCATCTGACCTGCTGAGGAAGCCCAACATGAAATGGCTGAAAGGGAAGTGGCTGGACCTGGGCAGCAAGGCTGGCAAGCACGTGCAGTTTAAAGAGGCCTATGACAGGAACTCCAAGGTGTGTGTGTGTGTCACTGTTTTCACATTCTCTCAAACCTGCACAAGTGAAAGTCTACTGTACATCTGTGTTACTCTTTTGTGTGTGTGTGTGTGTGTGTGTGTGTGTGTGTGTGTGTGTGTGTGTGTGTGTGTGTGTGTGTGTGTGTGTGTGTGTGTGTGTGTGTGTGTGTGTGTGTGTGTGTGTACTGTGTGTGTGTACTGTGTGTGTGTGTGTGTGTGTACTGTGTGTGCATGTATATATTTTAAGAGTGTATGTCTTCCTCTCTCGCCATCTCAACCAGGTCTACACATATGAGATGAGCATCATCAAAGTAGTGGAAGGAGACGCAGGTGGCTACCGTTGTGAGGTCACCTCCAAAGACAAGTGTGACAGCTGTACATTTGAAGTAACAGTGGAAGGTGGGTCCCTCCCAGGCCATCATCGTCAGCCATTTAGTCATGTATCTGTCACTTAACCTGTGGTCAGTGAGTTTGTCAGTAAGTCATTCAATATTTGATACAGAATGTATCAAAGCAGGTAGTGTACAGTGCCTTGCGAAATCAAAAACTGAAAAATTGGGCGTGCAAAATTATTCAGCCCCTTTACTTTCAGTGCAGCAAACTCTCTCCAGAAGTTCAGTGAGGATCTCTGAATGATCCAATGTTGACCTAAATGACTAATGATGATAAATACAATCCACCTGTGTGTAATCAAGTCTCCGTATAAATGCACATGCACTGTGATAGTCTCAGAGGTCCGTTAAAAGTGCAGAGAGCATCATGAAGAACAAGGAACACACCAGGCAGGTCCGAGATACTGTTTTGAAGAAGTTTAAAGCCGGATTTGGATACAAAAATATTTCCCAAGCTTTAAACATCCCAAGGAGGACTGTGCAAGCGATAATATTGAAATGGAAGGAGTATCAGACCACTGCAAATCTACCAAGACCTGGCCGTCCCTCTAAACTTTCAGCTCATACAAGGAGAAGACTGATCAGAGATGCAGCCAAGAGGCCCATGGTCACTCTGGATGAACTGCAGAGATCTACAGCTGAGGTGGGAGACTCTGTCCATAGGACAACAATCAGTCGTATATTGCACAAATCTGGCCTTTATGGAAGAGTGGCAAGAAGAAAGCCATTTCTTAAAGATATCCATAAAAAGTGTCGTTTAAAGTTTGCCACAAGCCACCTGGGAGACACACCAAACATGTGGAAGAAGGTGCTCTGGTCAGATGAAACAAAAATTGAACTTTTTGGCAACAATGCAAAACGTTATGTTTGGCGTAAAAGCAACACAGCTCATCACCCTGAACACACCATCCCCACTGTCAAACATGGTGGTGGCAGCATCATGGTTTGGGCCTGCTTTTCTTCAGCAGGGACAGGGAAGATGGTTAAAATTGATGGGAAGATGGATGGAGCCAAATACAGGACCATTCTGGAAGAAAACCTGATGGTCTGCAAAAGACCTGAGACTGGGACGGAGATTTGTCTTCCAACAAGACAATGATCCAAAACATAAAGCAAAATCTACAATGGAATGGTTCAAAAATAAACATATCCAGGTGTTAGAATGGCCAAGTCAAAGTCCAGACCTGAATCCAATCGAGAATCTGTGGAAAGAACTGAAAACTGCTGTTCACAAATGCTCTCCATCCAACCTCACTGAGCTCGAGCTGTTTTGCAAGGAGGAATGGGAAAAAATGTCAGTCTCTCGATGTGCAAAACTGATAGAGACATACCCCAAGCGACTTACAGCTGTAATCGCAGCAAAAGGTGGCGCTACAAAGTATTAACTTAAGGGGGCTGAATAATTTTACACGCCCAATTTTTCAGTTTTTGATTTGTTAAAAAAGTTTGAAATATCCAATAAATGTCGTTCCACTTCATGATTGTGTCCCACTTGTTGTTGATTCTTCACACAAAAATACAGTTTTATATCTTTATGTTTGAAGCCTGAAATGTGGCAAAAGGTCGCAAAGTTCAAGGGGGGCCGAATACTTTCGCAAGGCACTGTATATGTGTTTCAGTGTCAGTACTCAGTCCATTATTCATCCTGATTTTTCAACTGTCTGTCAGTTAGTCCAGTGTTCCTCTCACAGTTCCCTCCCTCTGTCATGTTTCAGCCGTACAAGAGGAGCAGCCCGCCAACATCCTGGATTCCTTCAAGCGATCGTGAGTGTGACTGTCAGGGTGGTTCCATTCAACATATCCTCTGTCTTTCTCTCCCACCTCACATATGTTGGTTATTCTCTCTATCTTTGCCTCCGGGCATCTGTCCCACTGTGAGTATATCTTCCCCTGACTGTCTTTCTGGCTCACATATCTGTGTTTGTAGGTGTCTTTGGTATATCTGTGTCAGTCACGTTGTCTGTGTGCGTTTTGGCTTCACTGTATGTCTGTCATTGTACTATACATCTGCCTTTTCTATGTCTTTATCTGTGCATTCATGTCTATTTGTGTCTCTGTGACTTACTGGTGTGTCTGTGACTTACTAATGTGTCTCTGTGACTTACTAATGTGTCTCTGTGACTTACTGGTGTGCCTCTGTGCCTTACTAATGTGTCTCTGTGACTTACTGGTGTGTCTCTGTGACTTACTAATGTGTCTTTGTGACTTACTAATGTGTCTCTGTGACTTACTGGTGTGTCTGTGACTTACTAATGTCTCTCTGTGACTTACTAATGTGTCTCTGTGACTTACTGGTGTGCCTCTGTGACTTACTAATGTGTCTCTGTGACTTACTGGTGTGTCTGTTACTTACTAATGTCTCTCTGTGACTTACTAATGTGTATCTGTGACTTAATGGTGTGTATCTGTGACTTACTGGTGTGTCTCTGTGACTTAATGGTGTGTCTCTGTGACTTACTAATGTGTCTCTGACTTACTGGTGTGTCTCTGTGACTTGCTGGTGTGTCTCTGTGACTTACTGGTGTGCCTCTGACTTACTGGTGTGTCTCTGTGACATACTGGTGTGTCTCTGTGACTTACTAATGTCTCTCTGTGACTTACTAATGTGTCTCTGTGACTTACTGGTGTGTCTCTGACTTACTGGTGTGTCTCTGTGACTTACTGGTGTGTCTCTGTGACTTACTGGTGTGTCTCTGTGACTTACTGATGTGTCTCTGTGACTTACTGGTGTGTTTCTATGACTTACTGGTGTGTCTCTGTGACTATGTTTGTGTGTTTTTATGTTTAAGTTGTACATTTTGTCCATATGTTTCTATTTCTGTGTCTGTTCACTATGTATATCCCTGTATGTCTGTATTCGTGTCTTCTCTTCCCTCTCTCCAAAGACTTGTGTTTCAATATGTGTGCAGCAGCTCTGTCTCTCGCTGTGAAGCTGTAGAAAATCCCTCTGTGTTTGTTGGCATAGTGCTGCCGCCAGTCAGTTCACTCTAGTTACTGTTTTAAATATGATTTCCTCTCCTGATCAGACAAAAATACAAAAAAGCAAGGGTAAGACAGGAGGCACAACGTGCAAAGGACCATTTCAGATTGTCTTTTTGTGTTTATTTTGTGAATTTTGGTATGAAGAAAAGAAAAAGAGAATGAAAAGATATGAAAAAATAGATGTTACAAGCCTGAATTAAATTGTGAAAACCCAAGATGCCAAAAAACCTTCAACACCCCAAAGGTTGCTGGATGGGTTAGTGTTGACCTTGCCACAGTATGTGGCGGTCTTTGCGTTCCAACTCCCACTGTCAGTAAGTATGGAGAATCCAGTCATTGCGATTCATCCGTGTGTACCCCCATCTACCTCCTCAGCGATTCTGTGTCTGGCCTTGCTGCCTCTCTGTTATAAGGCAGCCTTGTCCTAAGCTTCTTCCAGAACCTGAATCCATTGTGTGTGTTCTGAATATATTATTTGGGATTCCCTTCCGTGTGCTTCCATATTCCCACCTTTGTAATTCTTCATCTGTCCACTGTGTGTGTTCAGATGTGAAATAGCCTGTGCTTCCCCTCATGTGTTCTTTGTCATGTGAGGCTATTTCTGGTACTGTACGTCTGGCCCATTGACAAGGCCTCAAGTGGAACTAGTGTATATTTCCCATGGATTACATACATTAGAGATGCAATCATGAGGTGTCATATGTGTGGATCTTTATGTGAGTGTAAGAAAAGCTCTGTGTGGGTGTGTATCAGCAGTACCTGTGCGTGTACATTTACACAGTATTTACCTTGTATATATATGTCAATGTACAGCCTTGTACATGTACAGTGTATCTGTGTTTGGGTTACATACAGTAACAAATAGAGGTCAATACTGAATGTTCAAATGTGTGTGTGTGTGTGTGTGTGTGTGTGGGGGTGTGTGTGTGAACACTAGTATGCTGTTTTTTTATGTCCCATTGAATTTAGGCGGGCAAAGTGTCAGTATGCACCGTATTGATTCCCACAATGCTCTATATGCTCACTCATTACCATCCTGTTTTGTGTTATCAGAGGCATAAAAGGCGCCAAAAAAGGGTAAGACATGGCTACAGACACTGTGCGATACTGTGCAACCACAGTGTACTGTCTGTATATTTGTGTGTATTTGGGAATTCCGGCCCTGTTGTTATAACTTTTATTTCAATACTGTATCGTTGGTGTCTTTACGTCAGGGAAAGTGAATTTGGGTGTGGATGTTTGTGTGTGTGTGTTCGTCTTAGCAGAGTGCAGTGTAGTACCATCTACTGTATGTCCAGTACCATTCGTTCACTTCCATATTTTTTGTAAATAAACAATGATTCACTACTATAGCATTGAAATAGCACAGCTATTCATTGTTGATTGATCTTATGTGAAACCTTAATAGACAACAAGTATATTTGTATGTACTGTATACTGTATGTTATGTTTGAAATGACCGACTCCTCTAACCTGACCTAACACTGTAGGAAACCTAATTCTCCCACTCGTAACCTTTCTTGTCCCCAGGGGAGATGCAGGAGAGGATGCAGGTGACCTGGACTTCAGTGCCCTCCTCAAAAAAAGGTAGGAGTGGAGTTAACTCCATTATGAGCAATCACACATACTCTCACACACACAATCACAATCAATCTCCTCTCCCCCTCTCTTTCAGGGAAAAAAAGGCGAGGGACGAGCCCAAAGAGGAAGTGGATGTGTGGGAGATCCTGAAGGATGCTAAGCCATGTGACTATGAGAAGATTGCCTTTGATTACGGCATCACAGACCTCAGGGGCCTGCTCAAGAGACTGAAGAAGATGAAGAAGGTGGAACCCAAGAAGAGTGACGGTGAGGGGAGAGAAAGGGGGGGGATACTGGAGGAGGAAGTAGGCAAGCTGTGGGCATTTCTACTTGAGAGTGTTTGGTACAGGGAATGCTTTATTATAGTGAATGCCTGAGGGGCTCTGAAAGGGAGGTAGTCTGGTGTAGTGTTGCTTGGGTTATTCTGGTTGTTGTGTCTGGTGTGTAAAAGCTGGAGACATAAGTGGTTCTTTCCCTCCCTCAGCCTTCCTGAAGAAGCTAGAGCAATGTTACTCTGTGGACAAGGGCAAGAGGACCCAGATGCATGTTGAGCTCCATGACCCCAACGTTCAGGTCAAATGGCTGAAGAACGGAGTGGAGATCAAACCCTCTGCCAAGTGAGACTGACGTGTGTGTGTGTGTATTTGACTATATGAGCGTGTGAGTCATTCATTTGTCGATGAGTTGAGTGAGCGACACTCGGTCACTAGTGTCTGTCTGTCCTCACTGTTTTCTGCCAGTGTCTCTCTCTGCCCCTGTCTGTCTGTCATGCCAGGTATGTGTTTGAGTGCGTGGGCAACAAACGGACACTCACCATCAACAAGTGCAACCTGTCTGACGATGCAGCCTATGAGTGTGTTGTGGGAGAGGAGAAGAGCTTCACTGAAGTCTTTGTCAAAGGTAAACACTCAGCATCTTTACATAGGGTGTTTGAGGGGAGGGAGTTGTTCTCTGCTTAGTTCAGTGTCTTTGAGTGTGTAGGGTCTGTCAACATTTACTGTGTATGCAGTACATGTCTCAATGTTTATATGTATGTGTGTATTAATGTCTATGAACAGTAAGTTTGCACAACGTTGTTGTCCTGTATTTGTTGTCCAGTTTGTAGCGTGTCTTATGCGTGTTCTGTGTGTCTCGTTGATTTTGGGTAGAGGGGCAAAGATGCATTTGCTCCTCAACCATCATGCGCTTTGCTCTCTCTCTGTGCCCATTCATTTCATGCTGTTTTTGCATTTATCCGACCGTACAGCAACGGGTAAGTTTCCCCACACAGACGCCATTCCAGTGCAACAACCACAGAATGTTGTTGTGTGTATTTAGACGTCCCTATTGCTTCTGTCAGTGTTTATATCAATGCCGTACGTGTTGATGTGTCTAACGTGAGAGAAGGTGTACGTGTGTTTAGCGGATGGAAGCTAGTGGAAGCTAGCTGAGCATCGATCACACAGTTCATTCTCCTCCTGGAGAACTGAAGTACTGCCCCCCCCCCCCCAAAAAAAAATCCAGGGTTTTTGCGGTATAGCACTTTTGGAAACTTCTGAGTACGTTGTTGTGTTGTTGTTGTGAGCATGGTACTGTATGGGAGCCCGCGACGGACGGGTTCAGTGGTGCCGTGACTTAGATCCCAGAGTTGATGTCTATCATCTGCTGAGGTTGCTGCGGAAAAGGAGGAGGTCAGAGGGAGGTGGATGTAGATGACGGCGGCTAACGGATGCTAGCTTAGCATCACGCATTGACACAGTGATGTTGATGTCACCTTCCCGGAGACCTGAGGTACTGTCTCCCCCGTACCACAACAGCTCAGTTCTCTGTTTCTATAGCAGTATTAACAGAGACTATGGAGGACATTGTGTTGTTGTGAAACATGGTATCGAATCCTGGTGTGGACTGGTACATGTTAGGTGTTCGTGTCTTTGTGTTAGCACAGTATACAGTGCTGTGCCATGAAATCTTCAGCTTCATCATTCTTCTACTTCTTCCTTTTTATTCTTCTGCTTACTTTGGTGTTGAGTGATCAAGTCTTTGTTGGTGAATTTTCCTGTAAGTGTGGTTGTGTATGTGTAACTTCCCCATGGTGTTTGTATGAGGTGCATGAGTTGTGTTGACGTCTGTGTCTATCCACAGAGCCCCCGGTCACCATCACCAAGCTGCTGGACGATGTGCATGTAGTGGTGGGAGAGAAGGTGGAGTTTGAGTGTGAGGTGTCAGAGGAAGGAGCCAACGTCAAATGGTGAGGGACTCATTCTAATACCCTTTTTAATCAAATGACTAAGTAACTAAATCAATCAATTTCTGTTACTGCTGTGGCATTTGTGTGTGTGTGTACAGTGGGGGGAACAAGTATTTGATACACTGCCGATTTTGCAGGTTTTCCTACTTACAAAGCATGTAATGGTCTGTTATCATAGGCACACTTCAACTGTGAGAGACGGAATCTAAAACAAAAATCCAGAAAATCACATTGTATGATTTTTAAATAATTCATTTGCATTTTATTGCATGACATATGTATTTGATACATCAGAAAAGCAGAACTTAATATTTGGTACAGAAACCTTTGTTTGCAATTAAAGAGATCATACGTTTCCTGTAGTTCTTGACCAGGTGTGCACACACTGCAGCAGGGATTTTGGCCCACTCCTCCATACAGACCTTCTCCAGATCCTTCAGGTTTCGGGGCTGTCGCTGGGCAATAGGGACTTTCAGCGCCCTCCGAAGATTTTCTATTGGGTTCAGATCTGGAGACTGGCTAGGCCACTCCAGGACCTTGAGATGCTTCTTACGGAGCCACTCCTTAGTTGCCCTGGCTGTGTGTTTCGGGTCGTTGTCATGCTGGAAGACCCAGCCACGACCCATCTTCAATGCTCTTACTGAGGGAAGGAGGTTGTTGGCCAAGATCTCGCGATACATGGCCCCATCCATCCTCCCCTCAATACGGTGCAGTCGTCCTGTCCCCTTTGCAGAAAAGCATTTCCACCTCCATGCTTCACAGTTGGGATGGTGTTCTTGGGGTTGTACTCGTCCTTCTTCTTCCTCCAAACACAGCGAGTGGAGTTGAGACAAAAATAGAGCTTTTTGGTCTAATCAGACCACATGACCTTCTCCCATTCCTCCTCTGGATCATCCAGATGGTCATTGGCAAACTTCAGACGGGCCTGGACATGCGCTGGCTTGAGCAGGGGGACCTTGCGTGCGCCATGACGGCGTAGTGTGTTACTAATGGTTTTCTTTGAGACTGTGGCCCCAGCTCTCTTCAGGTCATTGACCAGGTCCTGCCGTGTAGTTCTGGGCTGATCCCTTACCTTCCTCACGATCATTGATGCCCCACGAGGTGAGATCTTGCATGGAGCCCCAGACCGAGGGTGATTGACCTTCATCTTGAACTTCTTCCATTTTCTAATAATTGCGCTAACAGTTGTTGCCTTCTCACCAAGCTGCTTACCTATTGTCCTGTAGCCCATCCCAGCCTTGTGCAGGTCTACAAATGTATCCCTGATGTCCTTACACAGCTCTCTGGTCTTGGCCATTGTGGAGAGGTTGGATTCTGTTTGATTGAGTGTGTGGACAGGTGTCTTTTATACAGGAAACGAGTTCAGGTGCAGTTAATACAGGTAATGAGTGGAGAACAGGAGGGCTTCTTAAAGAAAAACTAACAGGTCTGTGAGAGCCGGAATTCTTACTGGTTGGTAGGTGATCAAATACTTATGTCATGCAATAAAATGCTAATTAATTACTTAAAAATCATACAATGTGATATTCTGGATTTTTGTTTTAGATTCCGTCTCTCACAGTTGAAGTGTACATATGATAAAAATTACAGACCTCTACATGCTTTGTAAGTAGGAAAACCTGCAAAATCGGCAGTGTATCAAATACTTGTTCTCCCCACTGTATGTGTCTCTCACTGCTGTTAAACGCTATTTCTATGTCTGTGTGTCTCACCCGTGCTCAGGATGAAAGATGGCGTTGAGCTGACAAAGGATGGGAAGTACAGGATAAAGAAGGATGGGAAGAAACACACTCTGGTCATCAATGAAGCAACCATAGAGGACATCGGAATGTACTATGTTTACACTAATGGGGGAGAATCTAAAGGAGAACTGGAAGTGGAAGGTACCACTTCCAGATATCATACAGTACACTAAGGAAATGTTTTATGAACTTCATTTTTGGAAGAGTCTGAAATGCTGTCTCTTTCTGTTTTCTCTTTCTCTCTCCTTCCCTTCATCTCTACCCCTGGTGCTCAGCCAAGGAGCTCGAGGTTCTGCAGAGTATAGCTGACCTGTCGGTGAAGGCGTGTGAACAGGCCATGTTCAAGTGTGAGGTGTCTGATGAGAAGGTGGTGGGCAAGTGGTTCAAGGACGGTGTGGAGGTCAAACCCGGCAACCGCATCAAGATGTCACACATCGGAAGGTATGGCATCACATTGCGGGGGGGGGGGGGGGGGTCCTCATTGAGTTGCAGTAACTTCAGACAGGCCTGAACATCCTCAAATTCTCTGTCTACATGGGATCTTGTCAGTACAGTACATATTCTCACTAGCTAGACCCACCCATGGCAGGTGTTTTACCATGGCAACACTGGTCATGCAGGGAGAGAGCTTTCCCATGCGTTTTTTAACTTGATATTGCATAATGAAGCATGTTGCCAGGGTAACTGTGCTTTGCATAATTGTGGGTCACTGCGAGTGTCTGTTGTCTCCTTGGTAACGTTGGGTTGCCGTTGGTTCTCCAGGATCCACAAGCTGACGATTGATGATGTGAAGCCGCAGGACGAAGGAAACTACACCTTTGTCCCTGAAGGATACGCACTCTCCCTCTCCGCTAAACTCAACTTCATTGGTGAGTGAGAGAGAGCAAGAAAGAGAGAGTTTTACTGAGTACAATGAAGCAGAGCCTGCATTTTAAATGATACTGATTCATGTGTTTTCCCTGTTAATCTCAGAAATCAAGATCGAATATGTTCCACGCCAAGGTAGGTGTGGCTATTGTCACCTACCATCCGTTGGCATTACCTATTTATTACAGTGTATTTAATACTGTGATAATTACCCAGGACCACCTGTCCCTCTCTGACATTCCTCCGCCCCTCACAGACCCTCCCAAAATCCACCTGGACACTAGTAGCACGGGCAGCAAGAACACCATTGTTGTGGTGGCTGGCAACAAGCTCCGCCTTGATGTGGAGATCACAGGAGAGCCTGCCCCCACTGTGTGCTGGATGAAAGGAGACACTGTGAGGATCTAGTCTTTCTGTTACATCCTCCTCACACACACATCAAACCCCTGCCCCAGCATGCCTCTCTAAGGAAGGCAAGGTGTCACTCACATTAACCAACCATTAGGCCATCCAGGTTACACCCAGTAGCTGAAACACCAGACAGTGTCAGTCCAGTTGTCTAAGTGCCCTCCCTGTTCCTGTCTCTAGGTGATATCGGAGGCGGAGGGCAGAGTGAGGGTGGAAACCAGGACCACTCTGAGCAGCTTTGTCATTGAGGGGGCGGAGCGGCCAGACGAAGGCCAGTACTCCATCATAGTGACCAACCCAGCCGGAGAGGACAGGGCTGAGCTCACCGTCAAGATTGTTGGTCAGTGGTACTCTCTCTCCTTCTCTCACTCTCCTCTCTCTTTCCAGTCTTCTACTCTCTCTCTCTACACTCCTCTCCTCTTTCCCCCACATCTCCCTGCTCTCTCCCTTTTCTCTCTCTGTGTCTTGTTCTCCCGTCTTATGCAATATATATGTAAAAACAATTCACTAAGAGAGATTCAATAATAGATGTGGCATTAAGTTAGAACCCATTCTGAGCTGGTGAGAACACCTCTATGTTCTGTCCTGACTGTTCCCCCTGTCCACTCCAGATGTGCCTAACCCTCCAGAGAACGTCAGATGTATGGGAGTTGGCGAGGACACAGCCACCATTACATGGGATCCCCCCAAATTTGACGGGGGTGCGCCCATCAAAGGTGCACCTTTCCTATTTTTACATCTATCTGTTGAGCTATCAGACTCTCTTTCCTCTGGGTTAACAGGCTTCTGTTAACCTCTCTCATTACATTGGTAAGATCTAATGATGTCGCTTTGTGATGTAATGTCGCTCTGTGATGATGTCACTGTGATAATGTCGGTCTGTAATGATGTAATGTCGCTCTGTGATGACGTCACTCGCAGGCTACCTGATGGAGAGGAAAAAGCAGGGTTCCTCCAGGTGGACCAAGCTGAACTTTGAGGTGTTTGAGTCAACCACGTACGAGGCTAAGAAGATGATTGAGGGTGTTTTTTATGAGATGAGAGTGTTTGCTGTCAACGGGATCGGGATCTCCCAGCCCAGCGGCAACTCAAAGCCCTTCATGCCCATAGGTGGGTAGACACTTATTACTAGAGCAGTGGAGAGAAGCCTTTCAATTTCCTGATACTCTACTTATACAACTTACCTTGGTCTTCCTCTCCTCTTAACTATTCTCTCTCTCTCTCTCAGCCCCTACCAGTGAGCCCACTCGTCTGACGGTGGAGGATGTGACAGACAGTACATGTGCCCTGAAGTGGCGTCCTCCAGAGAGGGTTGGAGCAGGGGGCGTTGACGGGTACATAATCGAGTGGTGCAAAGAAGGAGGTAAAGGAAGAATTGGGGATTGTTCAATAACATTATTATTCCTTCTAATTCACTAATCGCTCCCATAGAATTCCTATAAAACATCTAATTTCCAAGTGGATGACAATGAATACTCTTCTGCTATTGGTCCATCCCTCAGAGGATAACTGGGTAGGAGCCAATAAGGAGCCAGTGGACAAGAACACGTACCGTGTGAAGGGGCTGCCAACAGGAGAGAAGCTCTTGTTCAGAGTGGTGGCTATGAACATCGCTGGACGCAGCCCCCCCTGCATCATGAAACAGTCTGTCATCATCAGAGAGATCATGGGTCAGACTCACACGCATGCATGGACACACACACACACACACACTTCTCCATAGACCTCTGACACACACGGTATACACAGCCACTTCCATTACTTCTAGGTTGACATTCCTCTTTGTCTCCCTCCATGTCTCAGAGTACCCAAAGATCCGCCTGCCTCGCCAGCTAAGAACCAAGTTCATCAGGAAAGTGGGCGAGAAGATCAACCTGGTCATCCCCTTCCAGGTCTGAGAACACCTAGCACCACACAGTAATCTTCGCCAGGCTAGAGGCAGGGCTGACTTTATGTTAGCTGGGTCTCAGTGTGTGAAAAGAAGAGCAATCATTGTCCTGTAATGCAAAAACAAACCAATCAGAAAATGGGGTATTCTTGCCAGTCTACACCTTTCTCACTTTAGGGTGTTTCTCCTGCACTTCTCCTGTAGCAGCATCTCACTCTTTAATTCAATAAATGTCATTTTCATTCACTGACCATATCACCCCTCTGTTTCCCCAGGGAAAGCCTCGCCCCGTGGTCAACTGGCTGAAAGATGGTGAGCCCCTGGAGAATAAGTCGGTGGGCATCCGCACCAGTGACTTTGACACCATCCTGTTCATCCGCTCGGCAGAAAGGGACCACTCTGGGACGTACACCCTGTCTGTCCAGATAGACAACATGCAGGACAAGGCTGACATTCACATCCAGATCGTAGGTCAGTCACTGGCACCAGCATCATTAGGGGCTCTGGTCAAAAGTAGTGCACTATATAGGCAATAGGGTTTCCATTTGGGATGGAGGCCATATGTACAGTGGCAAGAAAAAGTATGTGAACCCTTCGGATGTATCTGGATTTCTGCATCAGTTGGTCATACAATTAGATCTGATCTTCATCCAAGTCACAACAATAGACAAACACCGTCTGCTTTAACTAATAACACACAAAGTATTGTATTTTTCTTGTCCATATTGAGTACATCATTTAAACATTCGCCTTGTAGGTTGAGATGAGATTGGAGATGTTGGTAAGAGCTGGCCTGCCCTATAAAAATTTGAGTTTGCTATTCACAAGAAGCATTGCCTGATGTGAACCATGCCTTGAACAAAAGAGATCTCAGAAGACCCAAGATTAAGAATTGTTGACTTGCATAAAGCTGGAAAGGGTTACAAAAGTATCTCTAAAAGCCTTGATGTTCATCAGTCCACGGTAAGACAAATTGTCTATACATGGAGTAAGTTCATCACTGCTGATACTCTCCCTAGGAGTGGCCGTCCTGCAAAGATGACTGCAAGAGCACAGCGCAGAATGCTCAATAAGGTTAAGAAGAATCCTAGTGTCAGCTAAAGACTTACAGAAATCTCTGGAACATGCTAACATCTCTGTTGACGAGTCTACGATACGTAAAACACTGTTCATGGGAGGACACCACAGAAGAAGCAACTGCTGTCCAAAAAAAACATTGCTGCACGTCTGAAGTTCGCAACAGAGCACCTGGATGTTCCACAGCGCTACTGGCAAAAATTCCTGTGGACAGATTAAACTAAAGTTGAGTTGTTTGGAAGGAACATATGTGTGGAGAAAAAAGGCACAGCACATCAACATCAAAACCTCATCAAAACTGTAAAGTATGGTGAAAGGAGCATCATGGTTTGGAGCTGCTTTGCTGCCTCAGGGCCTGGACAGCTTGCTATCATCGACACAAAATTTAATTCCCAGGTTTATCAAGACATTTTGCAGGAGAATGTAAGGCTATCTATCCGCCAATTGAAGCTCAACAGAAGTTGGGGGATGCCACAATGACCCAAAACACAGAAGTAAATACACCTTCTGGAGTGGCCCAGTCAGAGTCCTGACCTCAACCCGATTGAGATGCTGTGGCATGACCTCAAGAGAGCGGTTCACACCAGGCATCCCAAGACTATTGCTGAACTGAAACAGTTTTGTAAAGGGGAATGGTCCAAAATTCCTCCTGACCGTTGTGCAGGTCTGATCCGCAACTACAGAAAACGTTTGGTTGAGGTTATTGCTGCCAAAGGAGGGTCAACCAGTTATTAAATCCAAGGGTTCACATACTTTTCCCACCCTGCACTGTGAATGTTTACACGGTGTGAATGTTTACACAGTGTGTCAATAAAGACATGAAAACGTATAATTGTTTGTGTGTTATTAGTTTTAGCAGACTGTGTTTGTCTGTTGTGATTTAGATGAAGATCAGATCAAATTGTATTACAGTCAAACATGGAGCCACCATGTATGTCCCCACTCACCCTTCAGTCACTATACCTAGTATGTTGTACTACTTATTACAGTCAAATATGGAGCCACCATGATGCAATGACTTAAATCTAGGATGACACCCCAGAGTTTAATGTGATGATAATTCCTCATTTAATCCTTGGAGGGAATCATCAAAGAGGCTGATTCCACTCTTCCTCTCTTCTTAATCCTTCCCTCCTGCCCTGACTGCCACCGTACCGCCGCTTGGCTCCCTCCCTCCCCTCTTTCGCTCCTTCCTGCTCCCTTTAGCACCCGTGTGAGGGTCAGGGTGCTGTATGGCTGGGTGGGTGGATTATGCAGTGGGGTTCCATTGGCATTATTGGTGTGTAGACTGGGATTAGGGTGGGATTAGGGGCCTTTGTCTCCTTTCCCCTGCTGGGAGGTGAGCTAATGAGAGGGCCCAGCCTCCTCAGATCAGCCCCCACACACGTTTAGTCACAGCAGCAGCAGCACGGCAGAGGCCAGGATTAGTGACAAACATACTGGAGTACTGACGTACATGAGACACACTCCACATGCTCCATTTCCGCTGTCTGTTTGTCTGTTAAAAGATATCTCTTTCTCACTGACACACAGATGTACCTTTCCCCCCCACACACACACAGACAAGCCAGGTCCTCCTATAAATGTGATGGTAACAGATGTGTGGGGCTTCAATGCTGCTCTGGAGTGGAAGCCCCCCAAAGACACAGGCAACACTGATATCACCGGCTACACCATCCAGAAGGCTGACAAGAAGACCCAGGTCTCCAACTCCCTCCTCATCTCTCTCTATAGCTCTCTTTCTTTACTGTGTATCCACCTCACCTCTCCTTCTCTGCCCTCTCTACCCTCGTCCTCTGTTCTCAAACATCTGCCTCTATTATCCACATATCCTCTCCTTTTTTTCAACCTCTCTAGTTCTCTGTAAACATTTCTCTCTCTCTCTCCCTCTCCTTCTCTCTCTGGTCAGGGTTGGTTCACAGTGTATGAGCACAACCGCCGGCCCAGCTGCACAGCGTCTGACCTGGTCATGGGGAACGAGTACTCCTTCCGTGTGTTCAGTGAGAACATCTGTGGCTTGAGCGATGAGGTGGCCTTCAGCAAGAACACTGCCATCATAGGAAAAACAGGTAACACACTACAATACTACACCATACCCCCCTGCACGCTCACGCAAACACGCACACACCATCGCTGTGCAAATGTAGCCTGTCATTACAGCCATAAACAGTGATGCACTTTCAAAAGGCAAGATCTAGATCTGTTTTACACCAGCATTTTGAGATTAAAGTCATTCATAGCTATTAGCAGCCAATATCAACTAGGGATATTATGTCACTTCTCTGTCCAGAGCAAGCCGGGTCATATGACCAACCTGTATGTATCGGAGGATGGAAACCATGGTTAGGGTAAGCACTAGCCTACAGTATGTCAATCTACTATCCCCCATAGTACAAAAGTTGACCTGTTCTATTCTGTGAGAGAAATAAATATTCCAAACATAGTCTGGGACAGTTGTGGGATGTGATAGATCCCAAATCAATACAACCACTAGCATCAACAAAAACCTTTAAAGGCATTGAGGCTGATGCAACAGATCAGAACGTTTAGCAGGCGATTTCTTAACATTATAAGCGCAGCAATGCACACACGACAGTGCGAATGTTCCAAATGCAATCAATTAGTGGGAAAACACCATTCTAAAAAGTAACCACAAATGAGATTATGCATGTAATGCTTTATTATAGAGATGCATTTTTATGGTGAAAATTATCTTCCCCAAACTTGAAACTCACACGCCGCCTATGTATGCCAGTTAGGCTCTACACTGGTTGTAAAGAGGATTCATGTACTTCATTTTAAGAAGTTATTTGGCCACTTTAGTTGTGTGATACAAACCTTATCAAAACATTTAGGGCTTTGGGCCAGGCTACATGACGTGTGCGACTATGAAAAAGTCGCCAAAAAAAGGCATGCGCTGTTTCTTGCCTTACTGCACACAAGCTGGGCATCATTCACAAGTGATAGACTAATATTATCACCCATCAGACTATTCTTGATTTATTCTTGTCTTTACATAACTAAATTTCACACATTATTTAGTATTTGATTTAGAATGTACCATTATCATTCACCTGTCGGAACGGGCAGGGTGAGAAAATACATGTCATCTATGCACTTAAACAGCGAATAGAGGACGACTTTCACATGGTTTATTTTCTTGCCAGCCAGGTCGGCTATACTCCCTTTGTAAAGAGAAGCAATGTGCTTAATATTATGAAAGTTGAGAAATAAATATAGTAGGCCTAGCCCATAGAAAGCTGACGGGATCCTCCTCTTTTTAAAAGAGGCCGTGAAAACTCTGTTTTCTCATGCATGGGCTTTTCTCATGGGCTCTCATGAAGGGTTTTGATTTGATTTTCGATTACATTTGCATTGATGTCAGAGTGATTAGAGGGACAATAGAGTGCTGAGTGCCAGGCAGTTAGCAAGTTTGGTTGACTACTAATGACCATCAGCAGCATCAAAGCTTGGAGAAGCCTAGTTACTGTGACTAAATTGTCACATGGAATTTGACTGTGGTCATGACTCGTGACCGCCGGCGTGGCCGTAATACAGTCATCGTAACAACCATGGTCTGTCTGAAGTCTTTTTCTTCCATACAAATCTCGCAATAAATTCACCAGAATGTTACATCTTCACCCCATAAGTCAAAAAAGACTGTTAGTGTCACAGCTATCTTTAGAAATATAGCCAGTACTAGCCACCCAATTGTTCTGGCAAAGATGTGTTCGTAGCAGATTGCTAAACTTTATGTAGCTGATTTAAAATGTGTGAAATATTTTTCACATTCCATTTCAAACTTGCAACCCCCCCCCCAAAACCTTCTTGCGAACCCGAGTTTGAGAACCACTACACCGTACTATACTAAACCAAATGTAGTATGTAGATAGAGTAGACAACATGTGGTCCTCTGTAGCTCAGTTGGTAAAGCTAAAGCATGCCGCTTGTGATGCCAGAATAGTGGGTTTGATTCCCGGGACAGCCATACGTAAAATGTATGCACGCATGACTGTCAGTCCCTTTGGATAGAAGCACCTGCTAAATGGCATTTATTAATATTATTATTATTAATATTATTATTATATAGCTTAGTAAACACAGCTATCACAGTCCCCATCTATATCCCTCCCTCAGATCTGGAGTACAACAAACCAGCCTTCAAAGAGAAGGACATGAGCAGCTCCCCCAAGTTTACAGCTCCCCTAGTGGACAGGGTTGTTGTTGCAGGCTACAGTACTGCCATCAGCTGTGCTGTCCGGGCCTACCCTAAGGTGAGGGTGTGTGTGTGTGTGGGGGGGTGGGGGGGGGGGGGGGGGGCAGTACTGTAATTAAGTGTGAGTGTGTGTTGAGAGAGCGAGAACAAGAAGGTGCGTTTGTGTGTCACAAGCTATGTTTCCATTAACTTGTCCGGTGACTTTTCAACATTTAGAAAGTTGGCATAGAAAATAGAGGCGACAATTGCCTGCTAGGGTGCGTTTCCATGTAACGATCTTGTGTCGATAAAAACAGCTGGACGTAATGATGTCACACCTAAAATACAAATGTAGTGGTTGAAGTGTTTCCATTACCATTTAGTCAAATTTTACATGAATAAATTGGCACCAACCTGTATCCCCTCCCACCTATCTGTTTCATGTTTCAGGTAGCCCGCGAAAGCCAGCATGAATAGAATAATTGACTAATATTTGCCATATTCTAATAATTCTCATGTGCCACTGGGAAACTTGCACTCCTGTAGATCTGAAATAGTTGGATGGTGAGACTTCCATCCACCAGAAAAGCAAGGCGCAGCAATTCTTTATTTATTTATTTGATTTAACCTTTATTTAACTAGGAAAGTCAGTTAAGAACAAATTCTTATTTACAATGACATCCTACCCCGGCCAAACCCTAACCCGGACGACGCTGTGCCATTTGTGTGCCGCCCTTTGGGACTTCCAATCACAGCCGGTTGTGATACAGCCTGGAATTGAACCAGGGTCTGTAGTGACGCCTCTAGCACTGCGATGCAGTGCCACTCGGGAGCCCAAATTCAGGCATTCCTGAAAGTCAGGACAATCCATGTACTGCAAAGAAACATTATTTTTGTACATTGAACAAAAATATAAACTCAACATGCAACAATTTAAGATTTTATTGAGTTAGTTCATATAAGGAAATCAATCAAGTTGAAATGAATTCAGGCCCTAATCTATGGATTTCACATGACTAGGAATACAGATATGCATCTGTTGGTCACATATACCTTTAAAAAAAAGTAGGGGCGTGGATCAGAAAATCAGCCACTATCTGGTGTGACCACCATTTGCCTCATGCAGTTCGACACATGTCCTTCACATAGAGTTTATCAGAATGTTTGTGGAATGTTGTCCCACTCCTCTTCAATGGCTGTGTGAAGTTACTGGTTCTTGTTGGGAACTGGAACACGCTGTCATACACGTCGATCCAGAGTGTCCCAAACTCATGCTCAATGTGTGACATGTCATAACTTCCAGTAATGGTGTACAGATCCTTGTGACATGGGGCCGTGCATTATCATGCTGAAACATGAGGGGATGGCGGCAGATGAATGGCACGGCAATGGGCCTCAGGATCTCGTCACGGTATCTCTGTGCATTGAAATTGCCATCGATAAAATGCAGTTGTGTTTGTTGTCCATAGCTTATCCGTGTCCACGGGGGCGCAACTTTCCACAGGTGCGCAACTTTCATTTTTGTCCCCCACAGTTTGATCATTGGAATGTGATACAAAATGAGAACTGCTTTAGGACCTTGCGGACATCTCCGAGCGGTCAGTTAGGCTGTCTGGAGTATTATTCCAACTGGATAAAAAACAAAGTTGCTCCCCTGCCTGCCTTGCCATACCATAACCCAACCGCCACCACGGGGCACTCTGTTCACAACGTTGACATCAGCAAACCGCTCGCCCACACGACACCATACACACTGTCTGCCATCTGCCCGGTACAGTTGAAACCGGGATTAATCCGTGAAGAGCACGTTTCTCCAGCGTGCCAGTGGCCATCGAAGGTGAGCATTTGCCCACTGAAGTCGATTACGACACCGAACTGCAGTCAAGTCAAGACCCTGGGGAAAACGGGGACCCAGGTGAGCTTCCCTGAGACGGTTTCTGACAGTTTGTGGAAAAATTATTTGATTGTGCAAACCCACAGTTTCATCAGCTGCCCGGGTGGCTGGTCTCAGACAATCCCACTGCAAAGACCTGATGCCGGAGATGAGAAGCAGGTACGGGGAGTCAAACATTTATTCAGGAACAGATATAGAACACGACAGGAACAGCATCAGCCCACGGGTAAACAAGGACATATGACAAACACAATATGGAATAATGCAGACACAGGGAACACAACCAAGGAACAGACAGATATACAGGGGGTAATCAACAGTCCAGGCGAGTCCAATGAGCGCAGCATGTTGGTAACAGGTGTGTAGGATGACGGGTAGCCTGGAGCCCTCGAGAGCCAGGGAGGGGGAGCGGGAACGGGAGCAGGCGTGACACCCACAGGTGAAGAAGCCGGATATGGAGGTCCTGGGCTGGTCTAAAACGACTTTGGAGGCGGCTTATGGTAGAGAAATGAACATTAAATTCTCTGGCAACAGCTCTGGTGGACACTCCTACAGTCAGCATGCTAATTGCACACACAACTTGAGACATCTGTGGCCATTGTGTTGTGACAAAACTGCACATTTTAGAGTGACCTTTTATTGTCCTCAGCAAAAGTTGCACCTGTATAAGGATCTTGCTGTTTAATCAGCTTCTTGATATGCCACAGCTGTCAGGTGGATGGATTATCTTGGCAAAGGAGAAATGCTCACTAGCTGGGACGTAAACAAATTTGTGCACAAAATGAGTGAAATAACCTTTTTGTGCACATGGAACATTTCTGGGATCTTTTATTTCAGATCATGAAACATGGGATGAACACTTTACATGTTGCTTTTATATTTTTGTTCAGTGTAGTTGGAAAAATGTTTATTGTAAGCATAGAATTAAATGTGGAGTGGAGATTTATAGTTACTCAGTGAAATCACGTGCCCCGGGTACCTTAAATGATTAGGCAATCATCATTTATTCTGAAAAACATAATTTCCATATTTTTTTCACAAATAAAGAAAAATGATTAAAATCCACCCCTGTTGAATGGATAGAAATACAATGATATTGCTTTTGTCGAATAAACCGGGGTCAATGGAAAATTGCCTAGTGAGTTGGTGATTTATATTTCAAG